>NW_006239247.1:676909-698373 GCF_000226075.1 Solanum tuberosum | reverse complement strand
TATTAGGATGTTGCGGGGTCTGTCCCAACATCCATCTCAGTATTGTAGAGGCTTCATAGACAGTCAGTCAGTCAGTCAGTTAGCTTTGAGTCTCTCATCCATGTATATGTATATATATGTAAATATTCTATTTTGAGACTCGAGTTACCGTTTTGGCCAGTTTTTATCAGTTGGTTGTTTTATAACTTTTCATTGCATTGAGTTATGCTTTTGAGTTAAGTTTCCGCTGAGTTAAGAAAGCCAGGCCAAGGGTTCGCTTGGGGCCAGCAATGGTCTCCGAGTGCCGGTCCCGCCCAGGGTGTAGGCTCGGGGCGTGACAACACTATATTTTTTTATCATGAGAGCAGGAGCTATATACATTTCATTCTTAAGTCGGTTTCTTACTTGCACATGAGATGTCCGCATATATTCAGTATTTGCAATTAAATAAAATAGAATTGGCGGCCGATACACTTCATCACCCACAAGGTAAATGTCTCAGTGTATGTTTGTTTGTAATATCTTGTACTGTAGAATTTGCTTACATATGACTTTGACTCGATTCCACGGAGTCCACAAAATTCATTGGCATGTGAGCATGGCTTGTGATAGTTTCTCAATTTCCCACAAGAACATGTCTTACCCTTTGCAGTAACCTTGTGGACATCTCCGCCCTTACCATCATGAGCAAAAGTAAGAATTTCAAATACTCCATCACCAGTGTTGTAAGTCATTATACTATTTGAGTTGTGTTGTTGTTTATTGCTCTTTTAAGGAATAAAAGAATGTAACAATGCAAGCTAGAATCTAAGGACTTGAATGGAAACCAAACCAAACCAAAAGATAACCGTGGCTTGGTTAATATTGTTCAAAAACTAAAGCATATATACCCTTTATATTAACGGACATACACGTGTCATAATCTTATCCATCGACTCGACATTTATTAAATATCATATCGACGGATAAGATTGTGACACGTGTCCCTATTTAGTCTTCCGTTAGAGTGAAGGGCATATATGCTCTAGTTTTTGGACGACAAGGGCACTAATGTCCCAAAAGTATGACAGAGGGTATCTGCATACCATTTACAATAGTTCGGAGGTATATTTGTATTTTTTCCTAAATTAAAAGATCATTTTCTAATACTACTCCCTTTGTCCAACAATAGTTGTCCATTATACTATTTTGGGATGTCTAACAATATTGTTCACTTTATGAATTCAATGGATGATTTTACACTTGGTTCCTAATTTACCCTTATCATTAATTATAGTAATTTCTCTATTACATTTTTCAAAACATTGTATTTATTGTATTCAAAGGGTGATATAGTAAAATTACTCTTCTATTTATAGTTTCTTAAGAAGTGTGCAAAGTCAATAGTGGACAAGTATTGTTGGACAGAGGGAGTACAATTTTGATTCAAGGTGAAATCATAAATATAACTTTGTAAATAGTACAATTCATCTCCTAAAAATAAATTTGGTTTTTTCAATTTGAAAGTAATAAATTTTTTGAAGACATACGCATCTCGATAGACATAGACACCTAGTATATGAACAATACGGCTGCAAAAAAAATTAAAAGGGAAAGTGATGAGGTTTTTTTAAATGAGTAGTGAGAAGTTGTTAATTATTTTTTAAAATTTATCTTTATTAAAATAAAATGATCTTATATATGATTAAAAACTTACATTAAATTGATACTATTTAATTAATGATAATTTAATGAAAGCACTATTTTGATAAGTTAATGAGTATTATTGATTTTTATATCCGTTTATATATGCTCACCTATAATCAAATTTTATTTGGCAATTTAATAATAGATAATTAACAAGCATAATAAAAAGAAAAGTAATTAAATTTGATAACAATTATTTCCTCTGTCCCAATTTATGTGACACATTTCATTTTTCGAGAGTCAAACAGTTTAAGTTTGACCGGAAATTTGTGCATGAAATCGTCAATTTTTTAAATGAAATTTATATATTTGTAAACTACGTAAAAAGTACTATAAGTCACAATAATTGTCAATCCAAATTTTTAAAAGATATATGAAAAAATTAAGATAAAAAATAGACTTGTTCGAATCTCAAATCGGATATGTGTCACGTAAATTAGAACAAAAGGAGTATATTTTATACTAAATGAATCATTGATGCATATGTATGGAGATATGATGATGACTGAAAAATCAAAAGCTCACTGAACACATGAAACTATTTAGCTTAAATTAAAGTTTGAAGGTGAAAACACTTCTGTTAAAAGGGAAAATGGACAAATATACTCCCGAACTATTGTAAATGATATGCAGATACACTTTGTAATACTTTTGGGACAATGGTGCCCTGTCATCCAAAAACTAAAGCATATATAACTTTTATATTAACGGACATACACGTGTCATAATCTTATCCACCGATCTGACATTTATTAATTAAATATCGGATCGATGGATAAAATTGCGCCACGTGTCCCTGTTTAGTCTTCCGTTAGAGTGAAGGGCATATATGTTCTAGTTTTTGGACAGTAGGGGCACCAATGTCCCAAAAATATAATAGAGGGGTATCTATATACCATTTATGATAGTTCGAAGATATTTTTATCGTTTTCCCCTTGTTTAAAAACATGTTTCTCCTGTAGCTGCCCTACAAATTTAAAGTTGATGCCCTACAAATTTAAAGTTGATGTCCTACAAATTTGGCTACAAAATTTAAACATGCACACAACACATAAGCATTGCATATATGTAAAGTATTTTTATTTATTTTTTTAATTTGATGTCTTGTATTAGTATTATTAAAGTTTGATTAAATTAGAGTCGTGTTGCATAGGGTTTATTCGGAAAAAACACTTCCTATCAAAAAAAAAAATTATACTGAAAGTTCAAAATCGAAACCTCTAGTTAAAAGAGATCGATCAGTCTCATCTACTGCATCATATTTTATTATGGTGTTCTTCAATATCCATGAATTGTTGTTTTCATATATGCAATTATGGATTTTTTGACTTTTAAAAAAAAAAATTGACAAATCATTGTGTGCTTGAATGGATTAGAAAACATGTTTCTTCCACGTAAGAAAACTTTTAAAAAGAATATTTGTAATCACAATATTTCTCTTTTCCATGATCTTTCTTCTTCACCCCACTCCATTAACGCTTAGAAGTATATAAAGAAAACCAACACATCGCATCAAATCGATAATTTTTTCTGGATTTTAGTGACTTGAATTGGTATTAAAAAGAATAAAACGTTTATCATAAGTTTATAACTGGTTTAGTTTTGTTTTAACTAAAAAGAAGTCAAATAGAATCAAACTAATTCGATATTACATAACTGGTTTAATTTTGTTTTAACTAAATTCACTTTTGAATAGTAAAGGTGTGTAATAGATCATCGTGATAGTTTAAGCGTGTAAATGACTTTTCGATACAAGTTCCATGGGGATTTTATGTCTTTTCCCTAAATATAACTTTGTAGCAGCTCCAGCTCGCAACCACAGGAGCTTTGCTATTCAAACGGATAGAAGTAAGAAAATGTTGGAAGAGATGGCCTTGAGCCTGTTCTAGGTTCTATTAATTAATAATTAGATTGTGCCAGGTCACTGAACTTAGAGTAGGAAATTCCAGTGGAAGCTTCATCCTAAGAAGACTGAAGAAGAGCAAGAACATCGGGGCTAAAGAAAGTGAAAGAAGTAGAATCAAGCCATTCATCTGAAAAAAGCTTTTTGCTTTATTTAAAACTTCTCGAACTAGAAAGAGAAGTCCTTTTTAGCAGGCTTCCAGGTTCGCAACTATACTCGTCTCTTACTTTCCCAGCGGCAAGCCAAATAGAACTTTGACTAGAGCAAAAACCCGAAGCTTGATTTTAACTGTAGTGCAATTTATCTCCTAAAAAATATAAATATGAAGAAAAAAATAGTATTGTTCAGTCACTATTTGTTATTTTTGTTACTAGTTGTTTTTGTTACTATATATCATCTATTGTAACTTTATTATGTTTTTTTTAAACTGTTTTTGTCTTAGAATCAGGGATTTATCAAAAACAGTCTCTCTACTTCATCTTGAAATCAAAGACAAAATGTGCATACACTCTACCCTTCTTAGACTACACGAATATGATATTGTTGTTGTTGTTGAGGCAAGTAATATGAAAAGGAGCCAACCATTTGAATTTTTATTTCTTTCCCAATTTAAGAGTGTAAAGATATTTTTTGCACTGTCCATTTTATATTTTTGATTCAAATCAATATGACTAATCTTCATAACTAAATAAAATTAGATTAATTCAATATTTTAAATTTTAAAATACTGAACAAGGTAAAACACAAATGAATGAGGTAACTATGACATTCAATAACAATCAATTTGCTACAATGAAATATTGCAATTACAAAATGCAAGTGTCATAAACATAATCTAATAAAAGAAAGCAAGTAAAAAAGAATGATATGGTTTTTTCAACCAAAAATCAAAAGTTGCACATCCTCTTACAAAATAGCATTACAAGTGCACCAAAATACTGGAAAACTTCTTCTTTTGCAAGTATTACAGCAATGGGGGAAAGAACTGAGGTTCCAAATATGTAACTTGGTTCAAATACTTATCCAGTAATCCACTTCCAAGCCCCGCCCGAGCCCTGTTTCTGGACAGATGAAACACGCTCCATGTCACGTTCCAATTCAGACTTCTCCTTTCGTAGAGCTTGAACTTCCTCCTCTATGGACTGCATAGACTCCAGCATCTTTTTTAGCTCTGCTATTTGTGCCTGAAGATACCATGAAAAAGTCACAAACAAAACCACGAACGCCTTTTAATATTGGTCGGATTGAAATGAGAGGAACAACTAAACTATAAATTGATCATATTGCTCTTATATAGAATGTGCTTGGTGATACTATAACGTTATGATTATGTTTCGCTGGCTATCAACCTACCACGACCCTCATCCTTTATTCTTGACACCAGCTATACGAAACTTACATAGGTGAGTTGACGCCCAACTGGTTTTGAATCGCGACATAATTTACTGATTGCTATAAATATAGGATAGGATGGGGGAATTAGAACTTAAGCTCAAAAAAAGTGTCAGAAGTAATAACCTCCAGTTTAGCACATCTTGATCTCTCAGATATAAGTTGACCTTGAACCGACTGAAGCTCCTGTAATGAAGTGATGAACGTTAATAATTGACGATTACGTAATCATCAATTTCTATCGACCATATTACTCTTCTGAGAGTACCTTAGACAAGTCGGCGTGAGTAGTATTGACATCTTCAATTTTATTCCTGAGATCAACATTTTCTGCTCTGACATCTGCAAGTGATGACTCCAACACCTTTTTCTGTTCTCCCAGAGCACTAATTTCGGCCAAAAGATTTTGCTGGGTGCTATCAACGTGAACTTCCTTAAAACTGGTATCTTCTCTCTCGGATAAGTCTAACTTTTTCTGGTTTAGTTAAGGCATATGCAGCTCTAACAGAAGCTGCTGCTGCTGCTTCGGCTGCTGGTGACTGAAGTATCTTGGGATGTAATACATCTCTTGGTTTAGGCCTCATAACATATACCTATACGAAATGGAATGCAGTAATTTAGGAAAGAAGGCCTCATAGGCCGTCGTACAAAAAATTTAACATAAAGGCAGTAGGAGGTTGTACAGAAAGGTATCAAGGGAAGCAAATTCCCAGACAACCTAATCGCCAGACACAAACTAGCTAGTGGACCAAAATGCAACTATGATGGCAGGACTATATGTAATGAAAATATGATGGGAGGGTTACTTTCCTTCTTTCCCTCTCGAATAATAATTTATATGAGAAAATGAATTGGATTTGGAACTTATCAACATATTGAGAATTCGATAGAATACATGATCCAATGCCTCAGCAATCCATTTATCTATCACCCCAAAAGAAACTAAGGTAGTCGTGGAAAAGCGAATATAGGATTTTAGAAGATACCTCATTATTGTACTTCCCGTTGTATCCACCAAAAGCAACCAAGAAATTCTCACCATCAAGTGATGCTGAAGAGACACTCAGTCCCTGTTTCAAATGTCATATCAGATAGAATTGTAAACAAGCCTAAAGATAAATAAAGGAAATGAAATACACAACCTCAAATAAGTTTATGAATACTGGGAAATCATACTGACATAGGCAATGGCTACTACATGAACATATTTAACAGGGTTATCCTAAGCTAATGAAGTTTACAAAAAAAAATTCTATTTGATGAGTTTTACCAGAATTAAGCAGGTGCTTCCTCAGAATATACGAGCAATTCTAGATGAATGCACTACAACCATATTCGTTTAAATGCTTTTAACTATATCATTTTGTCATCCCATCTGGCAAACTAAAACTGTGGTGCCAGCGGGTTTTGCTAATCATTTAACAAACTTCCAGTCACACCAACCTAATTTTCATATGCTTGAAAACATTATAAATCAAGAAGCTGAACAATGAAGAGCAAAACACAAGCATACCAACATACAAATGCTAAGAATTCAAGAATCAAAGTCTCTCAGTAATGAAAAATAGCTAAAGTTGATGAGCTTCTGTACAACTCAGCAAGTTTTGCATGTTAAATAATTGGATCAAAGATAGAATAATAGAAGTTTTAGAGAATCCAACGGGATGTCAGTCCATAAGATACCACTGCACTTCCTAAAAATATGGGATATCAAATTTCCTGGAAGAAAGATAGTAAGCAGAATATAACCTCACTCGCGAGGGGATCTCTCCCCTTTACAGTTGCTAATACTGACACTACAAGCTTCGACATATTTAACATAAGAGTTTCTGGCACACCTGTAGAAAGAATAACAATTAAACATAGAAATAGACAAACAAATAAAATAAAAAGGATTGTGCATCATGAACAAGAATGCCAGAGGGTGTGATAGAAGAGGCTGCTGAAACGTTTCACTTACCGCTTTTGTTATCTCCACCACCGACAATATACCAGTTGTCACCTATAGTGACACCAGCATGACCAGCTCTTGGACTAACCAGATCCCCCTGAAGTTGTGGTTGAGACCATTCCATCTGCCAACCAAGAAAAGAGAATTTCTAAATTTTACAATCCAACTGACTATAATTGTTAATACTTAATTGTACTTCTTTGAAGATCATTCACAGAGAAAATGGTTGTATTGTTGCGGATACTAGACATTATTACCATCACAACTCCATCTGATCTAAAATGTGATATCAAACGATTTTTATAAGTAGTATGCCTTAAAATAAAACCCAAACAGGTAAAATATACCGTTTCCAAGTCAAGGACATGAAGATCGTTGAAAAAAATTGAATGAGAACATCCACCCAGAATCAGAAGGTAGCGATCGGCATGGAGTGCAGCTGTATGATCGAACCTGGGAGCTGGGGACGTCTGCCTATCAAAGCACAATGAATTAATGCAAATGCATAATTAGTGAAAAATAAATTTGGTCAGATACTTACGTGGTCTCAACAGTACTCCAAGTCATTGTCTCTAGATCAAGAACACTAATATCATTTAGCAGACGCCTATGCTGGTCTTCTCCACCGAACATTATGAGTTTAGATCCAAAAAAGGTGACAGATTGCCCACCTCGAGCTACCTGGAAGACATAATAGACAAGAAGCAACATTATAGCTCTCAAATAGAAAGAAGCAACATAATGGCCATCAGTAGTAGTTGAGAGCGAGACACGTGAAGTCCAACAAACTAAACACTAACAGGAGCATTTGAGTTCAAGAATTGCCCAACAAAAGAGGCTATGAATGGGAAAGAGTGAAATCTAAGAGGAGGATTAATTACCGGAAGTTTTCCAAAGGTCTCTATAACACCACATTCATATGATTGAAGATCAATGAACCGCACTGCACAAGATACATTGAGAAGATTTAAAGTTAATATAAATGAGCATCGGCCACCAGTTTTTAAGGGCTCTAAAGGATTACAAACCTGTTACTGTGTCAGAAACATCCTTTGAGTGACCAGCAAGAAATAGAAGTTTATTTTCCCACAAGATCTGCCAACAATGTCAAAGAGCAGAGCCAGAACACGTGAAACAGAAAACACATCAGTGGATTATTTGCTAGAACAAGTGAAATGAAAAGAGCTGACTCAATTCTCACCATATTGTGGCCAGAGGTAGCTGGAAGAACTCCAGAGTTCAACTTTATGGTTGACCATGTCAAACATTTTAGATCAAAGACCTGTGGAAGTGGAATTGGTTGAAGAAGGAAAGAAAGAAAAGAACATAATTGTACATGAAATAAAAAAACTGTTCTAATACCAGCACAAAACTAGGAACAGTCTAACAAGAAAAAGTGATTGAAAGAATGACCAACTACCTGAATGTCAGACAGGTATCGTCCATTACGACTTCCACCGATGATATATAATTTCCCATCAACTGTGACAGCTGCATGCTACAGTGCAACAAAAAAGTGGCATAAGTAGTAATATCCAAAATATAATCAGAATGTGATAAAGAAAAAGAATCAGAATAGGCATGAATGCACTGCTTTAAAGCTTCAATGGGAAGCAACAAAAAGCCAAGAATGGCATAACCAACAAAAGATCTTGCACAATGTGATCATGTAGGTTAATATAAAATATAGAAGTAGGGGAACCTTGTAGCGAGCAGCTGGTGTCGGACCAGAGACAGACAGAGGAACCCATTGGTCATAGGTTAAACCCAAATACCAATTTTGACCATCAGATCCCATAGCAGTTTAATTTTGAGCTCAAGCAGCCTTGTCTGTTGGAAAGCACCAGAGAAATCAGTTGCAGGTATAACAGAGCACATAAATTAGACATTACGCATCATGAAATGGAAATATAGCCAGAATTTGATGATAGATTGATTCATCCAGTTCCTGTTAGAAAGATTTTGGGGTAAAGGGTCGGTTATGATCTAAGGTATGAAGCACACCAGCAAGCTGCTTTTACCGGGAGCAGAGCCAACCCTTTGCTTGAGGGGGGCAGCTTATAGGAAACCCGCTAACCAGTTACCCATCATCTTTATAACCAATAATGGAACTGAAAATTGGATTTTATTTTAATGAATAATACTTGATAAATTATTTTTTAGATTATTTTTTTTTTTGATAACCGAGAAATCTGTATGTGACCCGCCCTTTGGACCAATCACAGCCTTATAAACTCGGTGGATAATGGGTCCGCCCCTCTACCCTTGTCCACTTAAATACCAGGCTTCGCTTTGTATGGTGTGGGGCTTGAATCTGTGACCTAAGCCACAAATCCTCCACCTTTTGTCACTCGAGCTAGGCGTTGGGGGAAATTATTTTTTTATTATTATTTTTTTTTATTTAGATTTTGTTAGCTCTATAGTTTAGAAAGAGGCTACAAATCTTTTTTTTGTGAGCTTAACTGATCTATCCTTGTAAAGCTTGCATCTTGATGCCTTTAAATGAATCTACTAACTTCATCAAAAAAAAAAATGTTGTTTAGAATGGTAAGATTTAATATACAGAGGCACAAACATTGCGCCAACTTACACACAGATCAGTTCCTTTACATCAGTGTAGGAAACTGAGAAAATCTATCTGCTGTACAACAGCTTCCATTGAATACTCAATATTAAACACAATCTTTTCACATTAAGACTGGCACCAAATACATGACAATGCAATGTAAAAACAAGAACTGAAATAATTTGCATGGTTCTCTATTTGAAATGAGAACATTCATCAATAGCTTAAATTTAAAAAAATGATGATTTCCATATCAACCCAGTTGAGAAAATGATCAGACTGATCAAATTATACGAATACAACAAATTTCATGTACAAATCGCACTGCTTTCAGTGGCAATTAATCCCATCATAGGTCTTTATACTATAAACCTTATACATATGTGTGAATCTAAACTAACAATTACATACAAGCAGATCACTATATCAAAAGCTTCTCAATTATCCTGTAAACTCTACAATTGAGTAATCTCTCACTTCGCTTATTTCATATTATAAATGGCACTGGTAAATAGATAATTACCACAAATGCTACTTTTTTCAGAAGATGTCCGACTAATAAGAAGGTGCCACCAAAACCTAAAGGCAAGTTCTACAGAGCGGTGGTTAGACCATGTTGTATGGAACGGATTATTGGCTAGTCAGAAACTCCCACGTTCAGAAGGTGAAAGTTGCGAAGATGAGGATGATGAAATGGATGTGTGGGCATACTAGGAGAGACAAGATTAGGAATTAAGATATCCGAAATAAGGTGGGAGGGGTCTCAATAGAGGACAAAATGCAGGAATCAAGGCTGAGATGGTTTAGGCATGTGTATAGAAGATGCACGGATGCCCCATTGTGGAGGTGTGAGAGGTTGGTTATAGATGGTTTCCAAGAGAGGCAGAGGTAGGTCGAAGAAGTATAGATGAGAGGTGATTAGACATGACATGATGCAGCTTCAGCTTAGCAAGGACATGACTTTAGATAGGAGGTTATGGAGGACACATATAAGGCTAGGAGGTTAGTTAGTTACTTGAGCATTGTCTAACTTATTCCTCTTTACTATTAGTCGTATTGCTCTTGTAGTTTCTTTATCCTTTGAGTTTGGTTACTATTTGTAACTTTTTACACTTTGATTATCATTATATCATCATATGACTATTGTTTAGGATGATTTTTCAAGTAGTGTGTGTAGTATTTTGCCATGGTTTCATTTTTGCTATTTCTTTCTCTATACTACTTTGGGCATTTTTTTCTTGAGCCGTATATCAAAAACAATCTCTCTAGCTTTAAGATAGTGGTAAGGCCTACGCACACTTTACTCTCCCCATACCCTTCTTTGTGGGATTACACTTAGGTATTTTATGGTGATTGTTGCTACTTTTTTCAGAAAAAAAAAGGGGGTTAACACCTAGAAATGCTGATTTGCATATCAACCCAGTTGACAAAATCATCAGACTAATCAAATTATACGAATACAGCAAATTTTCACGTATAAATCACACTGCTTTTCAGTGGAATTAATCTCATCATAGGCATTTATACTCTAAAACCTAAATACATGTGTGTGTGAATCTCAACTAACAATTAGATACAAGCAGATCACTACTTCAAAAGCTTCTCAGTTATCCTGTAAACTCTACAATTGAGTAATCTCTCACTTCGCTCATTTCCCATAAAAAATTGCATCGATAAATAGACAAAGTTACCAAAAATGCTAGTACACCGAGAATGCTGATTTGCACATCAACACAGTTGAGAAAAATCATCAGACTGGTCAGAATTATAGGAATACAGCAAATTTCACGTATAAATCAAATGGATTTCAGTGACAATTCAGCATAATTGGATACAAATCTGCAAAGAAATGATTGAATTAAACAAGGAAACGGAAACTTACAGGAAATGGAGATTCGGATCTGTAACTGAACTGAGATCGGACGGCAGAAATTCGTCCGATCTCCTGCGAACAATGTGACCAACTTAACGGAAAATAGCTAACAAGGTTCGTCGGTGTACTCGTCCTAATGAGATCTTGAGAACGTCTCGATTTCCTTTTTATTTGGTGTCTTTAATTAAATTAAAAAATTAATAAAAGAATTTTAATTAAAAAAATCTAATTTGCAGAAGTATTTTTTAAAAAAAAATCATCAATTTATTTTTAAAGTAATTTTTTCAATATTTGGTAAATAAATGAGGAATTTTCACATGTAGCCACTTAGGGGCAGCTCAAACCCGTTGGTGGCCTAAGACCAAAATCAAACTAGAGGCCTTAAAAAAAAATTAAAAAACTAAATATGTTATTATTTTAAATCTATTTTTCTAGCTTTTTGAGATGCAAAGTTGTTAATAATTTTTGTGTAGTCAATCTCTTTTAATAATTCTCTTTCAATCGATACTATAGCCAAACCACTTCTAAAATTTATCAAGAGCACTTTTTTTAGATTTTATCAAGTTATCGACTTTTCTTTTTCTTTTAAGTTTTGAATGATCGGATTCATATTTTCTAGTTGACATATTAAAATCTAACAAATATTTTAAACACTATTTACAATATCAAATAAAAAAATATAATAAACATAAGACACAAAATAAAAATAATATTAGAAATTAGAATGATATTACCGGATTCAAGAATTATGAAGACTTGATTTCCGAAAATGAATTGGGTTGTTGCAATATAGTTTTCTCCAAATTTAAAATATAAACTATCAATAGAACAAGTAAATTTTTAAACTTTGAATAAGAAAGAGATATAAGATTAGAAAAGAGAAAGAAAGAAGAAATAGAAGAGAGGAAGAGAGTGGATAAAATATATAAAAATAAAATTAGAAAAAGAATAAGGTAAAAAAGATAACTTGTACATTAAAAAAAAAGTACACAACTTTTTTATTGGAAAGGAAAAAAAGTAATTGTCATATCTATCACTTCATTAATGTCGTTTGCATTTGTTGTCTTAGTTCTAATTCTTTTTTCTTTTTTTTTAATCCTAGCTAATTAACTAAAAAATGGGGGGGCCAATTTATTGGGGGCCTAAGGCCATGGAACTTTTTTTATACCTTACCAGCCGCCCTTGTAGCCACTCAAAAATAACTTAATTATGTTTCATAGCTATAGTTTACTAATTATGATTCGTCGCTACATGTTAGAGGGAGGAGAGAGGCGAGCGTGAGAGAGCAGGAGTGGAGAGAGATGAATTGTGTATATATATATATATATATATATTTGTCGAATTCTATATGTGTATCTGTCAAATAATTGTATATATGTAACTGGTATACATATGTATTTGTATATTTGGCGAGCGAGATTGGGAGTGGGAGGAGAGAGGCAAGCGAGAGAGGGCAAAGAGTGGAGAGAGGCTAATTGCATTTGTATATCTATCATGTAATTATATATGTATATGTATAATTTGTATCTATATATGAATAAAAGAGGAGAGAGAAAGAGAGGAGAAAGGCAACGTAATTACAGCTAAAATTAAACCATGAGTCGTAATTAATCCAAACCATAGCTACATTAGCTAATTAGCTAGTATACGTTTGTTTATCCGCATAATCTCCCTTAAATGAATATCTAGTATTTTCTAGTATCATAATAGGTAGGTAATTGTAATACATAATGAGATGTGGCATATAGATGTAAGAATTAATTTGTTTGCACGTATGAATAGATCTTAATTAATTAGTAATATTTTGAATAAATTTTAATATCAATAATTTTCACCATAAATCAATCCACAATCATTTGTCATTACCACTAATCATCTCAATTGTTATAATCACTACTATCATTGTCAATCACTATGATTGTCGTTAATCATTAGCCACTCATCACAAGCTCAACTAACAATCATCATTGTTACCAATCACTTTTGTGAGTCGCTACTAAACCTATCATCTCTGTCATTAGAATTATATTCATTTTTTATGTGTTACTCCCTCAGTCTCATTTTATATGTCACATTTTTACTTTGCACTTGCATTAAGAAATGATGTAACTTTTACTCTTTTTTTTTGGAATTCAAGTTTTCAATCAATGAATATGAATTAATTTATTTTGATTAATTAATTTAACCAATGAACATGAATCATTTACTTAGTTTTTCTAAGTTGGTCAAATGTATATTTTCAAGGCTAATAACTCACAAGGGTAAAAAAGGAACAATATGGTAATTTATGTATTGATTTTATGAAATGACAAATATTATGGACCAACTATTTATAGAAAGGAATGATATATAAAATGAAACGGAGGGAATAGTAGTTACCACCATTGTCGTCACCACCATCGCCACATATATTATCACTAATAACCACAAGGCTCACTCACCATTGTAGTCAATCCTTATTACCAACTGACTCTATCATCACAATTAGCATTGTCACCAATGTCATTGTTAACCATTACACATCTACAGTTTCCTTCATCAACTACTAACATTAACCAATAATTCACCACACGTTATCATTTTTTTTTTCAAAATTGGGGAAGATCAAGTGTACTTTTAGGGGGGGGTGAAAGAGATTAAAGTTATCAAGTGTTAATGGCAATAGAAAAGGGATAATTACGATTTGAACCATTCGATCATTTAATTTATAGAAAATATGTAAAAATTGTATAGATAGTTCAATAATTTGAAACACACATTATATATGCAGAGTAGTAATTGACAAAGCTCTTTGTTTATAACTAGATTTGATCAGAGATATATGCATATTTATATATAATATATACTTAATGCACGATATATTTATACTATACTTCAACCATATTGATAAATTAATGGGCATTAACCAATAATTCACCACACGTTATCATTTTTTTTTTCAAAATTGGGGAAGATCAAGTGTACTTTTAGGGGGGGGTGAAAGAGATTAAAGTTATCAAGTGTTAATGGCAATAGAAAAGGGATAATTACGATTTGAACCATTCGATCATTTAATTTATAGAAAATATGTAAAAATTGTATAGATAGTTCAATAATTTGAAACACACATTATATATGCAAAGTAGTAATTGACAAAGCTCCTTGTTTATATCTAGATTTGATCAGATATATGCGCATATTTATATATAATATATACTTAATGCACGATATATTTATATTACACTTCAACCATATTGATAAATTAATGGAAAATTTTCGCGTTTAGCTACAGTAATTAATCAAATTAGCTAAAGTTTGAATAATTACCAACAATAGCTATAGCTACAACTGTAATCGCTTCTTATAAAAGGTACTTTTTTTTCTACAACTGTAATTTGTATAAATAGAATTCAATTATTTTGAAACTTAATGGCAGTAATATCGGCTTGAAGAGGTATAAAATTCCTTAATTCACGCACCAATCTAGCCAGCAAATCACTTCTCTTCTGAGATCGTCTTCTTCTGAGATCGTCAGATCAACGACTACAATCAATTTTCTTCTGAGATCGTCGTATTGGCGACTACAATTCAAAAACAAATCAATCGATTTCATTGTTGATTATACAGCAGGTACATAATACAATGAATTTCATCTGTTTTCTGCTTGGTGCTCTGGAGTTTTGGTTGAATCTATTGATATTTAGGTCTTCTAATTGAAGAAACTGATTCAATTGTATTTGTTTTATTTAAAAAGATATATACAAGGAAAATGACTGAGTTTTCGAGAAATCGATTAAACTTATAGTTTAAGAGAAATCGAAATTCCCAAAGAACAGAGTCGCCACTTAATTTTTTAGTAAAAAATCAAGAAAAAACTTAAAGTTTTCAAAAAGATTTAAACAGATAAAATCAATTGAAAATAAAAGGGTTCGAAGTTCAATGTACATTCCGAGAAGGTGTTAGGCCCTCGGAATGCCCGCTAACTCGCGGTTGACCGGCGATTTGACTAAAATGACTTGACTAATTTGGAGAAAGACATTAGCTAAGTAAGCAAACTTATAATTTATTTTTTATTTTTTATTATTATTATTATTATTATTATTATTATTATTATTATTATTATTATTATTATTATTATTATTATTATTATTATTATTATTATTATTATTATTATTATTATTATTATTATTATTATTATTATTATTATTATTATTATTATTATTATTATTATTATTATTATTATTATTATTATTATTATTATTATTATTATTATTATTATTATTATTATTATTATTATTATTATTATTATTATTATTATTATTATTATTATTATTATTATTATTATTATTATTATTATTATTATTATTATTATTATTATTATTATTATTATTATTATTATTATTATTATTATTATTATTATTATTATTATTATTATTATTATTATTATTATTATTATTATTATTATTATTATTATTATTATTATTATTATTATTATTATTATTATTATTATTATTATTATTATTATTATTATTATTATTATTATTATTATTATTATTATTATTATTATTATTATTATTATTATTATTATTATTATTATTATTATTATTATTATTATTATTATTATTATTATTATTATTATTATTATTATTATTATTATTATTATTATTATTATTATTATTATTATTATTATTATTATTATTATTATTATTATTATTATTATTATTATTATTATTATTATTATTATTATTATTATTATTATTATTATTATTATTATTATTATTATTATTATTATTATTATTATTATTATTATTATTATTATTATTATTATTATTATTATTATTATTATTATTATTATTATTATTATTATTATTATTATTATTATTATTATTATTATTATTATTATTATTATTATTATTATTATTATTATTATTATTATTATTATTATTATTATTATTATTATTATTATTATTATTATTATTATTATTATTATTATTATCTTAAGGGAGATAGGATTAAATGGGGGTTATTCTAAAGGGAAATAACTTAAGTGTTGACAAGGCTAATAATAAAATTAAAGCTAAGTATTAGAACATAAATATTTTAGTTAGAATATATATATATATATATATTTGAATATGAAAAAGAGATGGCTATCCTTGAGGAATTAATTAAGTCAAAACCAAAGTCGAATATAATGTTAGTCAACATAATAACAAATAAATAAAGAGTGAAGGAAAGAATATTGGACTTGGGCCAATCTTGCCCAAATTCTCAAATTTGATGGGCCCCAAGTTATTTTCCTGGCCTAAGTCTAAATATTAGGTCCAAAATAATGGGTTTGGCCCATTTTCGCCCAAAAATCTGCTAGAAATTTCTGAGGCTTTTGTGCTCCTTTCTTGGGCTTTTAAGACTTGAAAATTCAATTTCCAGCTTTGTACTGCCTTCAACCTGTTCATTATTGATTCCGATGGACTGCTGATTCAAACGACGAACATGGAGCCTTTACGGCTCGACTCGGAAAATGCAAGGGAAAGAAGTATGGAGTCCAAGATGAACTCGAGTTGGCGTCACATGTAACAAAAATGATAGTAAGGATTAGTGTACGAAAAATAATAGAGCAATAATATATCAAAAGTAAATCATAACAACACCTAAATTAATATATGGCAAAAAACTCGATTGGACTAAACAGTGAAAACCTATAAAGTGAGTACAAATCCTAAAAAAATACTAATAACCCAAGTCATGCTAATGATAAAAGATGGCTACTTTAAGTTACTGTTTTCCAACAAATTCGACATAAAACTAAATCCTAAATGATATAAACAAAATGGCTATTCACTCGATGCACTGCATGATAAGTATTACAAGTGATTAACACTATAAACCAAATTAATCCAAACATCTTCCATGTTCCGGGGGTGAACAAATAGCGAAATACTATTCAAACCGAATCAATACGAAGCACAAAAAAAAAGCTAAGGCATGATAGAAATGAACTAATGACTTTGAATTAGTACAAACCAATCAACTCAGAAGCAAATAATGAACAAGAAAAGCTGAAACATTCGAAATGCAAAGCTAAGAATTGAATTAAGAGCAGAACTATGAAGAAAAGTGATCTTAAAATGTGAGCTCGGAACTTCGAATAAACCTGAACAACGATCCAGCCGCTTGAGAATAAAGACTAGCCACATCTATTATATTGAAGTAGTAACTCAAAACAAAAAAGGGAAATAGTCTAGCTTTTATCACATTTACACCACTTTGATAGAAACGAGAATGGATAGTGAAGGAATCAAACCAACAAGCAACAACTTTGAGCTAGAAAACGGTTCGAACCACATTCACTATCCACACACACGTACTTGGATCATATTCTACAAACCACCGACCAAGGTTTCAATCACACGAGGAAATCCCTATTCCTAGAGAACTATCAAAACAATATAGTCAACTAAACAAACAAACAAAAACTCAAATTTAAGAGGAACTGTAAGAAGAACGAGGTTGCATACCTTTTCCAAGGCAGCGAGACTGGAACTCGAAACTTTGAAGCGCTTCCACCACTCTGAGACGATTAAGTTGAGTTTAGGAAAGCAAAAGAATCTCCAAAAAAATATCCTCTGTTTCAGAGGATGAATCTCTTTCTCTATTCTCTCAATGCATTTTGTATGTATTCTTTATATCTATTTCATGTTGGATCCTTTATAAGCTATTTTTTTCTATATGTGAGTTGCGGTCCCCCTAAAAGATGAGGAGAAGAGAGCTTTTTATAGGGGAAAATTAGGGCTGGGAATCGGGCAGAAAAAGATAAGAATTTGAGATTTGAAATTCAAATCTTCTTCAGAAAGTAAGGCTGCCAGCTCCAACTAGTACTAATTCCAACGAATTGAGAAGGAGGGTCGTTCGATCTTGGCAAGGACAAGTGAATCGCGGAGATCGAAACACGTCGAGAGGAGAGAGACGCCCGCTGCTGCTGGATTGATTTTGGTGGGCTGCTGATTTCTGGGCTGAGTTCGCTGGTCTGCTTTTGGGTTCGATTTCATCTGGTCACGCGTGAAGAAGAAGAAGAAGAATGTGGGGGTCGTTTGTACGTTGTACGTATGTTGCTGGGAATGGGTATTGTATTAGAATGAAAGTGGGCTGCTGATGTAATTTTAGGAATTTAGAAATGGATCTGGGTTTTGGTTGGTGGGCTGTTGGGATTTTATTTGAGAAAAAAGAAAAGAGGTGGGCTGAAAATAAAGAAAAGGCCCAAAAAATGGGTCTTGCAAAAATGGCCATTGGAATCTAACCCATTAAGTTATACAACTTTACCAAATTGAGGTAATCAATTAATTCGGCTAGAGCTTAAATGAAATGAATAAATATAACTAACGAGCTTCTTAATTTTAACGAAATAAAATAATTAACTCAATATACTAATGACTCAAAAATATAAACTACTAATTTAGACAAAATTAATTTAATAAAATACTTACTACAATTAAAATCTTTTTGAGATGGTTTTCGAAATGTTTATAAAATATACTAATTATATACAAAATTATATAAACATATATGTCAATTTAAAATTACAAAAATGTGACAAAACTATTCAAAATAACTTGCAGACTATAATAATAATTATTTTTTTTTTGAAATTTTATAAAACTAATTATTTTAAATCGTTTGAAATTGAAGAAGCTCGAAATGATTAATTTATATTGTGGAGGTACAAAATTGGGTATCAACAGTATTTTATAAACTATTTAATCAACATTCAAATCAGAATGAATAATCGGAGCTTTGATTGAATGTATGTTTCAATTGTTTCTTGTGCAGTTAGTTTGTATAAAGTTATTTTGATTTGTAAAATTGTATAAATTAATTTTAGTTGAATTGCGATTTGAGTATGTATAATTCATTGATACTTGTAGTTTATGCGGAGTTAGTTTCTGTATAAGTTATTGTTTGTATAAATGTAGACTTTTATATCTGTATATGTATAATTGAGTTATTTCAATTTTAATTGTATAAAGTTAATTATTGCATAAATTAGTTTGTATAAAATTATTTTGATTGGTAAAATTATATAAATTAGTTTTAGTTGAATTTCGATTTGAATATGTATATTTCATTGATAGTTGTAGTTTATGTGGAGTTAGTGTATGTATAAGTTATTGTTTGTATATATATAAACTTTTATATCTGTATTTGTATAATTGAACTATTTCAGTGATTAATTGTATAAAATAGTTGGAAGAATAGAACCGTGTTAATTATTGTATAAATTAGTTGTTATAAAGTGATTTTGATTTGTAAAATTGTATAAATTAGTGTATGTATAAATGGATTAATAACAACTGATTTATACTTACATTTAATTGTATACATGAATGTTTTCCATAGCTATTTTGGTAATGCATTCTGGAAAATGGGATGAAGCAAACTGTTATGTTGACTATGTTATTCAGGGAGTTGTTTTTAGAGAAAATGCCTCATTTACAGAGTTGTATAATATAATTGCAACTCAACTAGCTGTGGATGTGACTGTGAAGGTACTAAAAATTGAATATAAGGTTGATCAGAGCAGTACTAGGACGGTGATACACAATGAGATGGGGGTGCGAGTATATGTAATGCTAAAAAAATCTACAAATGAATTTAACAAATACCCCCTTTGTATAAATATTTCTGATAGGTGTTATCAGAACAGTGAACATTGTGAAAGTTCAACTACGGTAGCATCTGGTATTTTTGGATCACTTTGTATAACTGGTTTTGAGGAATTTGAAAAACAGAAACTGACAGTTGCAGAGATAGTAAATCCCCTTGATACCTTTCAAATGGAGAATTGCAGTGTGGTGATTACTGATCCATCACATAAGTATGTAAAGGTAGATCAAGTATACAATAATAAAGCTACATTAAAGTGTGTGATGGAGCAATATGCAATTGCGGAACGATTTCAGTTTAAAACAAAGAGGTCAAATTCAATCAGGTAACATCATTTGTATAAATCTGTTCAATTGTCATTAGGTGTATAATTTTGACTTATCTGTATATATTGGTTATTTTACGTGTAGTTATACACTTGTGTGTTTCTCCGATAAATGCGATTGGTTAATGAAGGCATCAGATATTAACAAATCAGGAATGTTTAGAATAAGAGCGTTCAACGCTGAATATAAATTTTACTAAAAGATAGGGTGTATTCACAACGACAAGTAACAAGCAATTTAGTTGGAGGAATTGTTAAGCCTAAATTGGTAGATCATAAAAGGAAATACACAACTGCTGACATAAAAAAAAGATATGAAAGCTGGATATTGGTGTTGATATAACTTACATGTTGGCTTGGAGAGCTAAAGAAAGGGCTTTGATTTCTTTGAGGGGCACGCCAGGAGGATCCTACAACAAACTACCTGAGTATTTGTATAAATTGGGTATTACATATCCAGGATCCCATATACGCTTGCAGAAAACAGATGAAGATAGGTTTTTGTACCTATTTGTTACATTGGATCCTTTCATCAAAGGATTTGACCATTGCCGACCTGTAGTCGTAGTTGATGGGAGTCACCTACGAGGACCTTATAATGGAACTTTTGTAGCAGCAAGCACGACTAACGTTGCAGGTATATAAATATGTACTTTATATTATATATACATATATGAATTCTGAATGACTGTTATACATAACTCTTTGTATATATATTTATAATCTGCAATTCTGTAACTGTATAAATATGTATGTGTAGGTCATATATTTCCACTAGCATACGGTGTCTTAGATTCAGAGAATGATGCCTCTTAGACATGGTTCTTTGAACAACTAAGAGAATCGTATGGGGAAAGGAACAATATGTGTATTGTGTCTGATAGAAATGATAGCATCATAAAGGCTGTTACGCAAGTGTATAATGATGTGCAACAATATGCTTGTATGTGGCACCTTTGGAAGAATGTTCAGACAAAGTACAGAAAATCCCATGAAAAATTAAGTCCAGTATTCTATACAATGGCTAAGACGTCCAATCAATCAGATTTTAATAGGCTAATGAAGATAGTAGAGAAGGTAGATATACGAGTAAAGGAATACTTGGAGTTAGTTGGATATGATAAGTGGTCTAGGATTTATGCACCAGTT
>NW_006239247.1:637847-676684 GCF_000226075.1 Solanum tuberosum | reverse complement strand
AGGAGATACTCAAAATCAATGAAGCAATGAGTACACGACTGATGGTATGGTTTCTATATATTTGTATATATTTGTACATAATAATTTGTTTTGATCTATTTTTGTATATTGCAGGTTTTTCCGTCAACTGAATATGTTCACAATGTCAATGATAAAGGTAGAAATTATATAGTTTGTCTTAAGAAGAAAAGGTGTACTTATGGAAGCTTTCAGTATGAAGAAATACCATGTGAACATGCTTGGGCTATTCTGAAGTTCAAGAGTTTACGACCAGATGAGTTATGCTCGAATTTATACACACCGACAACAGTGTTGAAGACTTATGGTTTTCCAATATACCCATTGCCAGATAAAACAGAGTGGGTGGTCCCTGGATACATAATGACTGATTTAGTTCTACCTCCAGAATTCAAAAGGCCTCCTAGAAGACCAAGAAAAATGGCTCGCGACAAATCAGCAAGAGAGATGTTTGAATCTAAGGGGACAAATACATGCAGTACATGTGGTATTGCAGGTCACAATAGGCGTTCTTGTAGAAATCAGCCTCGGGAAGTTTAGAAATGATTCAATTTGAAATGTCTATGATGATTTTATACATTTAATATTGCCTCACTTTTGACATTTGAATATTATTTGAGTTGTATAGATACATGATCACGATTGGTGTTTAACAGGTACCCCCTATGTAATACTATTTACAAATGAATTTAACAGGTACCCACTATGTATAACTATTTTCAATAGGTGTTATCAGAACAATGAATTTTATGAAAGTTGAACTACGTATAAATTAGTGTTCTTATACAAAAGAAAGAAATTGTATAATCTGCTTTGGTATACATATACAAAAGATCAATTGTATAATTTGTGTTTGTATAAAGCATTTTATACATTTGCGTTTTTGTATAAAGTGAGAGAGGCGAGTGAGGGAGCAAGATGTGGGAGAGTGGTGAGAGAGATCTTGGAGAGGGGAGAGAGGGGAACGAAAATATATGCATATATACAATTTCTCTTGATTTATAAAACAAAAACACATTTTATACATTTGTGTTTTTGTATAAAGTGAGAGAGGGGAACGAATATATAGGTATATATACAATTTTCTATAGTAATAATTGCGTTTGTATAATGATTTCTCAATTAAGTTGTATAATTATTCAAAATTATTGTATAATATGTCAAACTATTCATCTATATAAATTAGTATATATCAGTTTATATTCACGAAAATTTTTGTATAATATATGAAACATCAACAAATAAAAACGCAAATCTCAGTTCATTAAACAAAATAATAGAGCCAACAAAATGTTGTTCCCATCAAACTGGAATATTCAAAAAGTATTACTGCTAATACAAGATTCCAAACAAACATAAAAAAAATACAATAAAACTAAGTGATTGTGATACGTTCACTACTATCCACATCAACGTTTGATCTGATTGGCTTGGCTGGTGCCTCACTGTCACTAATCGTCTCAGCTTGATCCATTACCCCAATATTGGTATAGCATTGCATGTGCGGTGTAAAGTGGATCTTCCTTGAGAATAAATTGTACTCCCTAATAAATAATGTAAATGTATAATACAATTTCAAATGTATAATTATACAACACAGATAGCAAAATAGTGACAAAAATATAGAACTGTACAAATTGAATATCTATACACAAAGTTGAAGTTATACAAAGTGAATATACGTATATACAAATACGGAGTTATACAAAGTGAATATCTATATACAAATACGAAGTTATACAAATATGGATACAACTGTGAAACAAAAAGAATTATACAATTTGAAAATAAGTATAACACAAATTTCAAAATAAAGACAACAACTATTGAAATATAAAATTTCATTTTGTATATACATGTACAAATATATTCAAACAGTTACAGATAGACATAGACCTTTAGATCTGAACTTCAAATATATATACATTTATATATTATACAAATTACCTCAATTCTTCCAAAATGTAGTTGTTCAACTGAATCAGATTGGGCATTTTCTTTATTGCTTATAGATGCAATATCTTTTCCTTTACGCTTCTTCTTTGAAATCAAAATATCAACTGATTTGTCTTGTTTATTGCTTGTAGATGCAATCTCTTTTACTTTACGCTTCTTCTTTGAAGTCAAAACATCAACTGATTTGTCTTCTTTATGTTTATCCAAATTTTTGGTCTTTCCTTTTGATTTTGCAACATGCATGACTTCTTTCATCTTGAATGGGGTATTACTAGACTTCGACATACCCTCTTGTTGATTAATTTGAGATTTAGCAATGGACCCTGAAATTTCTTGGAAATCCTGAGTTAAACCCAAAGAAAAAGATGAAAAATCATCCAAAAACTCTTGATTCGATTGTATACCTCTAGTGATTCTCTTACAAGGTGTTTCTTCTTCATCTATGATTTTGGATTTTGAATGTATAAAATCAAAAAAAGGAAAAGGAACAAAAAAATTCACAGTAATATACAAAAACAAAAACAATGAAATAAGTATGAAACCGGAAAAACAATTAACCTGAAAAAATACTGAAGAGAACAAATTGAGAGGGAGAGACTGAAATTTTGAATTTTGGGTGAAAAAGGGGTAAAAAGAAAAATTATGCAGAGACTCACAAGTAGCGTGTGAAGCCGGGTAAAAAAAGGCATGCTTATACAAAAACTGACAACCGTAATTATGACAAAAAGTAAGTGGCGAATGGTAAATAAAGCAAGCATTAGCTATTTAAGTAATTTATTGATATAAGTTAGTTTTTTCATGTAAATTTCCCTAAATTAATTGACGAAAGGATATATATCCGTCTTGGTGTCAACATTATTCTTCGAGATAATTAATTAGATGGGCCAATTTTTTTTGGAAAACCTAACCTGTTATACATAGCTAATGTGGCCCAACCTTTAGTTAAGTCTTGATTATACAGTCATTTGTACATATTGTCACTTTTAGACAAATTATTATTTAGAAAAATAGTCAGTTTTATAACGTATTTAAAGTCTAACCACCAAATTTGAAATTTACTTGAAATTTTAAAATTTGAAATTAGAACTTCAAAACTTCGAATCTGAAATTAGGCTTCACTAGTTCGCAATTTCAGAGTTTAATTTGAATTGAAGTTGATATATATATAGTTTCAAATTAGCTATCGTGTTTCTCTCTTTCACGTTCTTAAGAAAATATTAATCAAGAGATTTTTAACAATTTATCTTTATTTATGTTCTTAAGATATAAAATCTCTCATCATTATATATATATATATATGTGTCATCTCCCCGTAATTAAAGTGTTTATAATCTTCAAAAGTAATTACTACTGGGAGTAAAATGAAAAAATTAAGAATTTTGTCTTGAGTTGAGTCACAATTTTAGAAAAGGATGATTGATGATTTGAGATGGAGGAAATACGTTTTAGTTACTATTTAAAGTTTTTTAAAAAATCTATTTTAACAATGATTTCTCAAATACTTATCGAAGATTTCATGTTCAAATTCACATCGAAAATCAGATTGTTTGACTTTCATACTTCAAAATTCAAATAAGGTCATATAAATTAAAACATAGAAATTAATAAAATTTAAGTTCTATACTTTATTGATATAAAAATAAATCATCAAAATTGGGTTATTTATAAGATAACTTACTCATAATCTTTTACATAATAAGCATTAATTGATAGTATGTTAAATATATACTCACAAACTAACTTGCTTTCACAACACTAATAAAGCCAAAAAGAGCAAAAATAAAAATAAAAATTAGGAACGTTTGGTTGAGAACAAGTTATCTCATGATTAATTATTCTAAGATAAACTTATCACATCATATATATGAGATAACTTATCTCATCATTATGGTATAGATGGTGGGATAAATTATTCAAAATATGTCAACCAAACAAGATACCAATATTTTATCCTTAAACTATTTTTTTATACCAAAATTATTTATTTTTATCCCTTACAGCAAACGAGAAGAGTACAAAAACTATAGAAATAGGATTTGAATAGATTTTTTGTGGTGATATGATTGAGTTGCAAAGTCAAAAGGTAAGCGTGCTATACATGGAATTGAAGAGCACTAAAACCAAAACAAAAGCTAGAAGACACATTTGTCATTCAAAGCTTACATTTCAAAAAAAAAAAAA
Organism: Solanum tuberosum; assembly: GCF_000226075.1. Lineage (NCBI taxonomy): Eukaryota > Viridiplantae > Streptophyta > Magnoliopsida > Solanales > Solanaceae > Solanum > Solanum tuberosum. The sequence continues at coordinate 672,529 of NW_006239247.1, read as the reverse complement.
AAGTAATGTCAAAAACCTCCATTGCAAATTGCCCCCACTCCCACTAATAATATTGCCTAGCTATACAAATGAAAAGGAATTTGAAGAGTAGGTGAGTTAGTGGGTATAGCTACTTGTGGTCTTCATGCATTGGATTGTAGAGCATTCCTCAAAATCCTATATATGTCTCGGCCGTAACGGAGACAGAATTTTCATTAAAAAATTCATCATCTGATGTATATAGTGGAATTTCAAAAAAGAAGAGGGTTTAGATGAACTCCCTTTCGCCCCTTTACTCCACCCTATGTTCAAGCAGTGGCAGAATCAGGATTTTCATTAAAAAGTTTTAAATTACGAAAATGTAGACACACAAACTGACTGAAGAGGTTTAACATCTATACTATACTATATATATTAATTATGTATAAATAATATATTTTTTCACCGAATAGAATTCAAATGAACCTCTTGACCTCAAGTTGGCTCCGTCCTATATGTACATAAGCTGAAGTTTGAATTTGTTATTTATTTATAATTAACTAGTAAAAGTTTTAATTCACATACAAAAGTTAAAATCGGTGTTATTGAGTTAAAATAAACTTATAAAGATTCAAGATTTAAACTTAGTATGTTCGATTTTTAATTGTTAATTTATCGTTAAATTTTATTGTACCTTTAGAATTTGGGTTCGGAGCTTGATATTCATTGAAATTTTAGTATTTACTTTCTCCGTTTTATATTACTTATCTATTTTTATTTTATACGTTTCTTAAGACATAAATAAGAATAATAGTTTTTTACTAATTTACCCTTTAAGTCTTTTTAATGCATTCTAAATTTGGAATAATTATTTTTAGTAATATAGACAACTAATATGAACGGAGAAAGTATAGAAATAAAGAAAAAATGATGGAATAATTTCTTTTACATACCGATCACTACATAAGAGAACCTTAATTGTAAGATGTTTACGTTTGATTAAACACCTAATTTAATATAAAAGCAATGCATTAACTATCATATGATAAAATGACACGTTTATTAGATTAGATAAAGATTATTGCTTGATCTAATGCATATGGGAGTCACTAAAATTTGTAGTCAAATGAGAACAGAATGACATTAGGAATATTTTGTCTCAATTTGATTAGCTTGCCCCACTATCCTTTGTTGGCTTTTATTTCCTAATAAGATTATTTAAGCTAATACACCTAATACTCATATTGTCTATGTGACATTATTTACTTGGACACGAAGTTGAAAAGAAAGTTTTTGAAATTTATAGACTAAAACTCGTATTGGTCATTTATATCATTATGTGGTTGTAAATCATTTCATTTGAGGTAAAAATAAGATTTTAAAGTTTTGTTATTTTTAATTATAGAAATGTGACATTCTTTTTTGAACGGACTAAGTGCTACATAAATTGAGACAGAAGAAGCAGTAACTTTTTATACTATTCATAAATTTTAACCTGTGATAGCATGTTATTAGTCACTACTTATCTTTGCAAGTATATTTTAAGTAAATGCTTAATTATCATTAAAATTTACTAATAATTATATATGTTAGAGTTTCAGTTATATACATATTTAATGCAAGAACTTTTTTTAATTACTTGATCAGATCACCTATGTACCTATCATGGTATGTAATTTGTCTAATATATTTTCTAAGATTATAAATCTCATATTTTATATAAAATTTAAACTCATTTTAAAACCCTCCAAGTCAAAAGTGGGAGCAAACTGTACTTTTGTGATAATGGGATGATTTTGCATGATAAGTTGATCTTGATAATATTACTATCATCACCAACACCACTATAATATCCCAAGTCAACACGTTCATATTTTTTCAGTCTTCCATTATAATATTACTCCTCCCGTATATTTTTACTTGATCATGACACATCCCTTACGAAGTAATAAATAAAAGGATAATTATACTAAATTGCCATTTTGAATATAATAAGTTCATTGCTTTGGATAATAGTTATAACTTATAGTTAATATTAAACGTAAAATAGACGCAAAATAATAAATTATCTCTTAATTTTTTAAACCGGACGAATAAAGTATAACTGAGTAAAGATGGACAGATGGATTACTTCAGAAGCTACTGGAAAGCCATGCAAATTTTATAAATAGGATACTCCTAAATAACCACATTCCTCACTACCATAATTAGCATTTCATTTCATTTTCTCCTAAACCTAAGTACTACGTAACGTATTTCATATACAAAAAATTGCATAAAGATAATACTAGAGAAGTAATATACAATTATCATATGGCTCATTCTAAGCTTATAGCAGCTGCATTGTTGATTTTACTCTTTGTTGATCTTGCCTTTTGTGCAAGATTAGGAAAGACGGTAAACGGTGGTGGTGGAGGAGGTGGAGGAAGAGGTGGTGGTGGTGGCGGTGGTGGAGGGTTAGGTGGGTCAGGTTCGGGATATGGTGAGGGTGATGGAGTGCTTGGACGTGGCGGAGGAGGTGGTGGAGGAGGTGGTAGTGGAGGTGGTGGTGGAGGAGGAAATTCGGGGAGGGGTAGTGGTTCTGGATATGGATCAGGGTACGGGTCAGGTGAAGGAGTAGGTAATGGTGGAGGTGGCGGAGGGGGTGGTGGTCGTGGTGGAGGAGGAGGTGGTGGCAATGGAAATAATGGTTCAGGATATGGTTCGGGTTATGGAAGTGGAAGTGGCTCCGGGTATGGAAGAGGTGCTGGAAGATCAGGAGGAGGTGGCGGAGGCGGTGGCGGTGGTGGTGGAGGCGGCGGTGGAGGAAATGGCAATGGTTCAGGGTATGGTAGTGGCTCAGGTTATGGATCAGGATATGGTGGAGGAAATGGAGGTGATGAACCTTGAACTATTGAAATGAAGTTCATGTATACATAAATTTGATATATTTGGTATTTGCATTATTTATTATATGGAATAAATTGCATGGTTTAACCACCTTTATTCATGTGGTGGTAAACTTTGCTTTGTTTGTGTATGTAATCAAATTTTAATATATGCTATATTAGTAACTTACCAAGTAGTAGAGATTTCCCAACCTCTACTACAAGTATGAGTCCGCAGCTCGCCCAGAAGAAGTTAGATCCGTCACTATAGATTTGTCAATCCCGAGCTTGGCCAAGGACATACCAGACATAATAAGACTAAGATGAATCATCTCATCGTACTGTATAAGCTCTTTCAGTAAGGAAGGAATAAATATTTTGTATGTAACAGACCATAAGAGAACTTCAAAAATTGTGAACTGAGTACTAGCTATTGATAATTACGACTGTATAGAACGGTATATATTCAGTCAACTTAATCAATTGCGAAAACTATAGCTTTGCTTCCAAATATTCCTTAAATGTACTTAATTTATGCTGCCCCCTTCACAGATGGAATGTGTTCTCCAGCCATGGATATCAGCATTTCACAAATTCATTCTCTAGAAATGTCAACACAGATCCAATATCACCACATGTATATGAAATTCGGTATCTATTAAGAAAACGTCAAAAAAGAATAGTTAGAAATACAAGTTCGGATCACCTCACAGAAACAGTAGCTATTTTCTGAGATATCATGGACTCTGCTGTGCGGATTGCTCTTTGTGATCCAGTTATAGTTACCTTCCTGCAAAACGCCGCAAAGGCTTTATAAATGCAATCTCTGTGTTTTTGTAGTTCAACCTGACAAGTGAAACAACAATGCCAGGATGGTATACCTGTCGGAAGTACCGGACAAGAAATCACCCCTATCTGATATCTTTATTCTGGCACCACTAAGCTGCAACGAAAGCAAAGACTTAGTACATATAAAACCAGGGAGAATTGTAACTTCTTCACACACCTGACTGATCTCTATTATGCTCCTCCCATTACGGCCAAGGACTAGTCCAACATGCTCATCCGCAACACCAATAGTCATGGAATTGTCCCCGACTTCCGGTGGTGCCACCTGAGTAAAGAAGAATAGGATCATGACAGAAGCAAAATCAAAAAAGATAAAGCAGAACCGCATCTAGAAACAGGATAATACTGTATAGTCAAAAGCTTCAAGCCAAGCAGGAAGTAAGAATGAACCTTGTTCTGCTGTCGGTTATTCGGATATCTTCCTCCAACTCTGTTTGGTGGTCCATATCCATAGTTCATTCCGACATATACAGCTGAGAAAATTAGAGATGGCAGAATAAAATTCAAATCAGATGAGAGTATGACTCGGAATATACTTCATTCGAGTAACTGCTTAAACCAAATATTCTGAAAGCAATAGCAGGGCTTTCCAATTAAAAATTATATCACATCCAATCAGTCTATACAATGCTCCACTATGTCAACCACTACAACAATTCCTAAAATGTACTCTGGGAGTCTTGGTAGCTGCATACGACATTACAAGAGAGACTGGATTATCAATATTTAGAAAGCAGTGCGGTCAAGAAACAGATACTGTTGTCCTCTTCATACATCAATTCTCTAATTTGTATATTTTAGACTGAGATCTCTAGGAAGTAATACTCAGCATTTGCACAAGCACAGACAAAAATCAAGACACAGGAGCAGGTCTTATCCATCCTGAGCTAATTCAGTCAAAGCAGGTACTACAAATTAGTATATTTGAATCATACCTGCATACTGGAATGGTGCATTCATGGACTGCATGTAATGAGGGTCTTCTGCTAACTTGAATAAAATCAATTCAATTGCCCGCATCTGCTCTTCTAGAGTACCAGTCACTGTAACTATCCTATCATGCAGTCCAGGGAAGTTGTAATCCTGAGGAGATATTTTTATGCCAGCCCGAGAATCTTCAATAAATGACCTGAACAAGAAAATTTCCCATAGTCAATACTATATTTCTTCAACCATAAAATTAAAATAATATATATATCCAACCATCTCATTCTGCATGAAAATTATTTTTCAAATTCCCTTCTATAATTAATTTGGGAGTACAATCCACAAATAGATGCCCATACTAAATTTATTGACTCACAATACCACCAAATATTTATTCTTTTTTCTATAACCGAGAAATCACCAAGGCCAAACTCAGTGGAAAATTATATATACTCCTGACATATGTAATTACAGATATAAACCTCCTTATGGTTATGGAATAAAGTGAAAATTAACTCTTCCTTCCAAACAAATAGCAAGTGAGTATCACACTTAAAATGACAGCAGACTTTGGTTCTAAGCCTTTTTTCCATAAAAAACCACCACCACTATGGATCAAAATAACCTCCTTCACGACTTCATTCAATAAATGACAAAGACGAGAAAATTGCAAAAGGAAGAATTCTAAAAGATGAAATAGAAAATAAGATCCATCATGTCACCACTCTTTGTATTTCACTGGCTAGGAAGAACACTTGATCTTACCCAAAAGTCCCAAAAAGATGCACTAGCTACGAAGAACAAGAGGAAGAAAAACGTAGAAAAAAGGAAATGGAGGAAGGCAAAAAAATTTGGAAAACAAAAAGGATAAGAAATGAATGTAGAGTACTTCGTCTAAAAAAAAGAATCTTATGATGAGGTCAGTGCCTGTTTGTATCACAGTATACATGAGAACAATTTTTTTGGCTTTCTACTCACTAATAAATTTTTGGGAATGACAATGAATTGTTCTTTCACATTTAGAGTTCTTTCCTGCCAAAGGAAGAAGAAAAGGAACCAAATAATACATAGCCTTTGCAAACCAGATAATATGCTGCTGAAACAGCACACATTGATTATGACTACAATACTGCCAACGGAATCAATGAGTTTGAAAGTAGGAATTTACCCTTGAAAAAAATCATAAAAATCGTCTCTTTTGTTTGTTAAGTTTCAACCCAACCAAATTGTGTCGGATTATTAGTTATTACTGATACATAGGAGTTGCTTCCACAAGAAGAATATCAAAGTATAATTGTTCAACATTTCATTTCAACGATTAATGGATAACAGGAGAACAGAGTATTTGCCGAACATAAAGATGTAAATTCAGTTGCAATCTTGATAAGCCAAAGTCATTATTGTCAACCAAATAACCATGTGGAAGAGTAGAAAAGTTTTGACTATAAAGCATTTCTTTAATTCTCATACAAAACAATTGTTTCAGTTTAATTCAGACAAAAAAACAATTATTTCAGTCAAACTGAATTTTTGCTACAAAAAATTGAATTTGTAGTACTCAACAAGAGCATCCTCAACAGTCAACACCACGGGGTCATCTGGTAGGTGTATAAGAATAATATTAAATAAGGTGCGTTAGTAATGCTTGGATTAGTAATCATGAGATTAGTTTATACTGAATAGGGTGTATTAGTACCCAAAAAAAAAGTTATGTTGAGATTAATCATGTTAGTATTATTTTTTATTGACGGTTTGATTTGTTGTATTAAATGAATAGGGTATATTATAATAGGAATAGTACTAAATAGGATGTTTTCTAATAGGAACACCGTATTGTTAATGTGATGGTTTACTATGTATAAAAATAGTACTGAATAGGGTGCGTATTAGTTATACATTGTTTGAGAACACTACCAAAGAGATTAATTAATGACAAAGCTAATATATGTATTATTTTCTCTAATACCTCCTACCTAACAACCCCTAAGTGTATATAGAATGAAAACCCCCACCTTTAGCTTAATATAAGAAGAGAATCAACTATAACATAGCATTCAGAGCCTAGGCATGGTCTGAACTCCGGTCAGCACCCTAAAATCCTCAACTTCATTAATCGCTTAGGACGATGAAATTAATAGAAATGGAACATGGTAAAATATTGGCAGACAACTTTATAACATCACTTTCCTGTGTTACACATTGAGGACAACATTGGTCATGGAAGAGGTAATAAAGACGTTAACCTAGAGAGCTGTGCACCAGTTATAAAGAAAATAAGCTAAACATTCAGGTTGGACAAGGAACTTAGTCAAATCAACAAGAACCATTGAACAAAAGTTTCTGATGGCATACATATATTTCAGTTGAAAGGGGTTACAAACTGGTATCCGGAGATTGCATGAACAGCACAATTGATCATTTTACAGGCCAAAAACTCAAGAGAAAAATCATGAGCATTTAACTTGTAATAATGAAGTCAAGTGAATCATTCCAGCACAAGGATATACCATTTCAACATACATCTTCCATAACTTTATAACCAAGAGCAGAAAGAATATTCAGATTCATTCTGCAAGATAAGCAAGTCAATGTTACAATACTCAGATTGCAGGTCATTTGCTTGGTTGATTGTCTGATATGTTAGAATGAGTGGAACTTGCAAAGGTAATGTAGGAAAAGAAACATATAGTGAGTAGAATTCATACTTTATTGTGGCTCCTCCTTTCCCAATTATTCCACCACAAGAGCTGTTGGGCACAACTAATCTAAATTTTGAGCGTGGATCCACTTCGCCACCATCTTCAGCATAAAACTGATTTGGAAGAAGATAGCGCTTCAATTTAAATATCAAGAGAAGTATACGAAACAGGATTTGGACATGAGATTACCTCATCCATCAATTTACCAAGAATAAGATCGACTGCCTTGAGTATGTCATCAAGAAATCCGGATACCATTACAATTCTATCTGGTGTTCCAGGGAAAACTTCATAGTTGCGCGACAACTGAATTCTAGCCCCAGAACGAGACTGAAACTCAGTGATAGTTGAACCACCTTTTCCAATAATTGAACCAGCTTCAGCATTTGACAGAAGGAATTTGACATAAGTTGCCTTCTCCTCATGGTCTGGGAATAAGACAAACATAAAAAGGAGCAACATAAGACTTATGCTGAGCACCTCAGCAAAAACGCCTTAAAAGGTGATATTCTGAGTTAATGATTTTCAACAATAATTGCAAAACAAAATGAACAAACTTCTTGAACAAAATAAAGAATACAAATATTTATTCTATCCATAATTGCCCATCTTATCATACTGAGTAGCTTTGCTGGCTAACCCTCAAATAATGAGAAGAAAATTTGGACTGTCATTTCTCAACTGTCAAATGCAGCATAAGAGATATATTCTCAATGCAGAGTACAAAAACCTAAAGATTCCAGTGATTAAGTCAACCAGTAGCATCAACATAGTGTATATGCACATTTGTGATCTACAAAGTTATAGAATAAGAAAAAAACAGCATTTGACAAAGTCATTTAATTGGTAAAGCTGCAGTTTGATAAAGACATTTCCTTTTGCTCCATATGGATAAGAATGGAAATACCGAAGAAAGATTTGCACCCATTCAATTTCTGATGGTCCCTCAGATGTTACGAGAATTGGTGCTGCTTTCAGGGTGAAATACTCCCACATAGAAAAAAATTTGCTCCAGACTTCCATATAATGTTTTAGAGAGGCTAACAAGGAGTAGAAAACTCATAAACTGATATAGATCAAATTTTTGAACCTTCTGTACAGGGGCTTTCTTGGTCCCTATTGATATTCAACATTCGTCTTAAAAAACCAGGAGAGCAAAGATTTTTCACCAAAGCACATTTTTCACACGTAAAGGAAGCGTTTATCCTTTTATGCAGGTAAATAGTTGACAATGGTGCTTGGGACTTTCATGTTGGAGGTCTCAAGTTCGAAACCCCTTGCCAGCGAAAGCAAGGGGTTTGCCTTCTGGGTCGAGCTTGTCGCACCGGGCTTGCCTAGTGCGGGTTACCTCTCCTAATGTGGTATGCGAGCTATTGCATAGGAGCGGGGGTTCTACCTTGTGCGCGCACCAAAAGGGTAGCGGCTGCGGGTTTCCCTTGTCATATAAAAAAATGGTTGAATAATAAGGCTCGGGTGACTCTGGTACAAAATTAGATGTGAAACACGCCATTGAGTGATTAAGCACCTTCTCTATAAGAATGTCTAGAGGAGAAAACTTCCCCTCAACCCATAATGTCATGTGACTGCGAGACAGCATCAAAGTGTTTGAATTTCGCAATTAGGTAAGATCATCAAAAGAACAGCAGCTCAACTTTCAAAGTACAAAGGCTTCAATGAATGAATGAATGAATGAAGCTCTGTGAAATAAAATGAGTAGTGACTAGGATAACGTTACTACAGAAAGAATGTTACAATACTATTGTGAATGTTGAAGCATTATGTGTTTTGTGTGTGTGAGTGTGTCTAATGTCCTTAGAGAGAATTTACATGAGGGCAATGAGGCTATGGATAAGATCAAGGACTGTATCCAATAGAAACTTCTAAATCCATAGGCACCTAAAAATGCCTACACGGTAACTACCACAACTAAGTTAAGTATATATCATTTCGAGGCATCAACAAGCACACACAGAGAAAATCAGAAATGAATCAATGATAGCAAGCAACAACATCTGTTTGTGATCTCAGATTTACTCCACAATAGGCAATACTGAAGTTTCAACTCGAATAATTCACCTCACAAACAGCAAATTTCTTCCATTACCAATTTCACATGCATTTACACAAACGCATTTGCCATCATTAAACCAAACACCTTATTATTAACCCACACAGAGTCCGCAAAATCACCATATGTCCACTATCCTTAGGGTTTAAAACGACAATACAATACCTATAGAGATATCAGCTCAAAACCTGCTCACATTAAAATTTTCACATTGTTCGAATTTCGAAATAGTAAACGGATCAAACATTTCTAAAACCGCATTATCAGAAAACTCAGACAAAAATATATTTTAAAAAAAAACTGCAACAGATATCAGATCCTGAGCTAATTATCTTCACACTACAACAATACATGGAAAATTCTGAAAATTAATCAATTAGAGAGATGTAAATAAAACCTTGAGAAGGAGGAGGAGGCGGAGATTTGCGAGGAGAAGATTGCTCAAGCTGACTTTCAGTAGATGAATTGTAGTTCGATTCAGCTCCTCCTTCCATTGCCATTTCCGGTGCGTATTAATCAATGTTTTTGCAGAGCGAATAGAGATGTGTAGAGAGAGAAATCGAAACCGAGTCAAAGCAATTGCATTTGCAGAGAGAGAATGAGAACCAGATGAGATTTGTGAAGGAGATGAAGATTTTTTTTTCTCAGAAAGAAGAAAAGGAGGAGGAAATGGAAAGAGTGTGGAAGTTGGCATGTGCAATAAGAAGAAGTGAAGGGGGAATGGGTTGAAGAACCGCTTTTAAGTCTCGGAACCGGTAAAGTTATTGTCAGGTGATCATATTTTTTTTTGTAGAAATACAAAAGAGCTCTATTCTGTTTTCAACTCTCGTAATTAATAAAGTTATTGTCATACGATCGAATTTTCGTAGAAATACAAAATAAGAGCGTATTTGGTTTAGTTGATTGATTGAGTTAATATTTCTAAATTATAAATTTTACCTTTATTTTTATTTATTAAGAACGTCTAAACCCTTTTTGGATCTAGCACTATAATATTTTTTGTAGTTTGATTCTTCTTTGAACCTCTCGTGCATAATGAGAATTTTAATATATCGGATTGCGTTTTACTTTTTTTTTTTTCTTAATATGAAAAATTTAACTTTTTATAGTATCTAATATTTGAAATTTACTGATTAATTTAAAATTTATAAATATTTAATTATGAATTCAACTATCATTATAGATTAATTTAAAATGTTCGTAAAATATCATAAAATTCAAATTCTTGAGATAACATGTAATGTTTCGTTCTCAATATGGATAGTATGAAAAATAGAGTAATATGTATTAATATTGTATGTAAATATAATTACACAATTAGTTTAAATAAATTAAACTAATATTCTTTTGTGTTTGATTTTTAGTTTCTACAAAGGAAATAAAGTAGTTAAAGAGATAAAATGGATGATCATTGGTTTAGGATTACTCCTTGTCTTTGTTATTGAAAATTCGAAACATTAACAAATTAATTCCGATTATTATTTGATTTTAAGGTGATAATTAATTTAGGAAAAACTTTGCTTGTTCTTCACAAATTTGATATATGTTTTGAGGTTTAATTGATCCAAATTTACATGAAAAAATCTCACTTAAAGAATAAAACGTTTTTTGTTTTCACGAATTTGATATCTATTTTGAGGTTTAAATTTTAATTGATTCAAATTTACGTGAAAAAATCTCATTTAAAAGAACAAAATGTTGTTTTTATCAAAAATACTTGCATTCACATAACTCGAACCTAATACCTCTCTTTAAAAATATATATATATATATATATATGAAGTACTTATCACTCCACCTCAACGTTTGAAGTAGAACTAGGATAGTACTTAGCGCTAAGAGTTGAAAAAATAAATTATGTACAATTTTCGGCATAGTTAGGCACTACTAAACTAGTTTAGGCAAAATATTTATAAAGTACAATTTTTTACCAAACAAATGAGACTATATTTAAATTTAATATGGCAATCTAGTATTTGGCAAATTGTTTGTTGATGTAGGTTCTATTCCATATATAGTATATATCATTGATAAACTAGAATAATCTGTAATTAACCTATTACAGTAAAATAAAAATTATAATGGTGATGTTAATATGAAAGTTTTATAGTTGCTTAGTGAAGCGTTATTGGCATTCGATGTTTTTATCTCATTTAGTTATTATAAACAAAATGTGCAAAATTATTATTTTGTACTTTCATGCTATAAATGAAGATAAAATACTCGATAAATTTAAAATTTCAATTGATTTTCATATTTCATTGATTAAAAATCAAAAAGACTAATAAATTCATAATTAATTATATTGTATCGATAAATAATTAAAATCTAAGGAACGTATGCATTTAAAATTAATTAAAATTCATATATATTAAGTTTAACGTAAGAATTTTATAATTGTAGGTTGCTTTGTAAATTATAGTCTCTTTTGTAATGATATATTGCTCAAACTCACCATGATTTTTGTCCAAATTTTCAGCAAAAGGGTATTCAATAGTTTTTCTTCGAAGGTTGTTTTATAGTTTAACAATTGACTCTTTTATCTCACGGCCACAAGTAACAAGCTGAGGTTCTTCATTTTTTGTATTCATCTTCTACATAATATATTTATTACATAATATTTGAATATGACTATTGTAGGGGATAATTTTTCAAAGAGTGTACTATTATAGTGAATTTGATTGTTATTACATATAAAAAAAAGTTATTATAATGAAAAAATCAATTCTCAAGAAAATCAAACCATTATAGTGAAATATTGTAATGAGAGCCATTATAGAAATATTTGACTATATAACAAACTAGAGAGCATGAACGTGCTTCGCGCGAGGGTTAAAAATATGTGTTAGAATAACTTTTCTTGTGGATTAATTATATCACTATATTATTCAACTTTATCATTATCTCTTCATTTGAAATGATACAAACTCTATTAAAAATTATTTTATTTCCATTGCACTGAATGGGGGAATTGTTAGTATGTTTTGATGGTCCTCCTTGCTTTTTATTAAGATACCAAGGAGATTGAACTTTTATATTGTAATATCTATTATGGATACTTTTGTGAATGTTATTGAAATGGCTTTCAATGTAAAATAACAGTAAAATATATAAAGAAATACATCAACAACGTCCTATCATTTGTTATTAGATTGATTTTTAGAGAATATATTCTCTAATAAAAAATTATTTCATCTCCCTATTGCATTGAAATCAATACATGAAAAACGTCATGTCATTTTTTGTAAGATTGATCTAGTGAAATTTCTTTGTGTATATATTTTTTCAATTGCTCTTGTTCCTTTTTGAAATATGCAATTCGCTATTGCATAATATTTTCATCACTTTAATAGCTTTACTTGATTTTTCGATTGCATTTGTATGCAAAAATAAATGTTTTGTTAATTGTATAGACATACAACTTAATATAGTTATGAATATTAACATTAATAATTTACCTTGACAATTCTTCGAACTAAGTTGTTGGGGATGATCCATAATTTTCTTATCAATTGTAGTACTTCTGTATAAGTATTTGTCAAAGTCAAACTAAGGATAAAGTGTTGTAATAAAATATAATAATATTGAACATTTGAAAAACTAACCTCAATTAACCACTATGAGCATATGGTGACTATGGAGATAAATGGTGTGTCTTGATGTTTTTAATTTTGTTTGTGGTATTTATACCATTTTTTTCATTTGTTGGTTGTGCTTTTCATTTAATTGTTTAAATAATGAATTAATTTTTTGAATTTGTTAAATGTTTGTGTAAAGATAAGTGTCAAGATTTTGATAAATAATTGGAGGAAAGTTGGGAATTTGTATTGTTATTTATTTATTTATTATGAAAGACATGTTATTAATTTATTATGCAAATATAGTAAATGAAAAGGTGTAAAGGATTAGTTTAGGATGTTGTAATTGTATAAAAAGTAATTCATATATGTAAGTTCATTAACGTATAATGTTACATGATTCTGTAATATTGTTGGTATTTTTCTCTTTTGAAAAATTAGTGTATTGTACAACTTTTTTCCTTTCTTGGTTGTGCTCTCCATTTAATTCTTTTAAATAATAAGATTATTTTTTAAACAACTCCATGGAGAATTGCTATTTATAGATTGATTAATCATGAAAAATTAAATAGAAGGAAGTTGAGGAGACATGCTATTTAAGTAGAGAATGCAACTAGATTAGTTTTTTTTTTTGCAACTCATGAAACACATTTTTAAAAATAAATAATTATAATTATCATTTACAAAAGTAAATTTTAATAAATTTTGCAATAACACACTATCTTAAAGCACTATAATCAATAGAAATTTCCAATAGTGAAGACTCACTTAAGCATTATACGAAAACTTATATACTCCTAATTATTATTAATCTTTCAAACAACAAATGTTAAATATTCAATAGAATTACTATTTAATTTTTTTTTTTTTTAAAAAAGAGGGAATCAAAAACTTAAGAACTTTTAATAATAATAATAAATTAAAATAAGAAGATCATAAAGTTACGTATTAATAGTCAATTTTTCTCTGAATTATACTATATTTTAAAAATTAATTAACTTCGCATTCTCATGTTCTATCATTATAATTAATAAAAAGTTAATCCACATAACTATAAAATTACATCTACATGCTTTCCTGAGTAGCATACATGTATATATTAACTCCTCTTTCTGCTTTTATTTTTAAAGATATCCAGATCTAAAAACACGGTAAGTTAACCTTAAACAACAAAAAAAACATAAAAATAAAATTAACTAATCAAGTAAAAACCTTAAAGAATATTTAGTTATGAGTTAAAGAAGAAAGAAGGAACCTACAAAGAGAAGCAAAGAGAAAAAATCAACTATTTTTTTCTAAAAGAAAACTCATGATTCATATAATCAAGAATCCAAAAAAATAATTAAATATATAATTACAATAGAAAAAGTGATAATTGTACTATGCATATCGAATCATTTTACCTCGTAAAAGCAAACTATGTAAAAATGTCTAATATTCTTCATTATAGATATATCTCCTGCAAAATAAAATCAAAGAAGAGAAAAAATTAATCAACCAATGAGACAAAAGATGAAGGATAAAAAAAATGAAAATAAAACAATCATCATATATGTCTCAAAATAGGTTTTTATAAGTGTGATTTTAAGGAGTTATAAAATTCTATGTTAAATAATTTGAAAGTTATGAATATGAAAGGTTAGAAGTTATAGATGTTACTAAATTAATTATGTAATTGAAGAGGTATGAATTAAAGAGATGATTTTATAAAATAAAAAAATATCAAAAAATATCAAAAAAACCACAAAAAAGATAAATATAATTATTGGCCATTGAGAGGTGTCACACCACTTTTTTTTATCTAACTTTATATATATAGAGAGAGAGATTTTTCGTTGCCTCTTTAAATTGCAAACAATAAATCAAAGAATGGATCAAAAAAATAAGCAAAAAGAAAGGAAAAAAAAAAAGAGAATTGTCACGTCGCCTAATTTATGCTTACTTTATATATTGATAGAAATTGTTCAATAATATTATTTAATGCATAATAAATTATCATTAAATCACTAAATTAATGACAATAATTTTCGGACTAAACTGAAAAAGAGATAAATAATTTTACAATTTTTATATATAAATTAAAATAATTAGAAAAATATTTTTTTTTAAATTGAAAAAATAAATAAATGCCATAAATAATGTAACATCTTTCACCTAAATTTTAAACCTTTTTCTTTTATTTTTTTCACCTAGAAATATTGATTACAATTATATATATCTGATACATTACTCCTTTTTGCATAATTTTATCATCATATCTTATAATTCAGAACATTAACTTTAATTGAAAATACAGAAGGAAAATAAAACAGAAAAATAAAAGACTAAAGAAATTAGCAGAACAAAGAAATTGAAAGAAGTTAATAACGTCGTGACTAATTTCGATTCCATAAACGCCAGATTTGCTATTCTATCAAACTTTGTTTTTCCTTGTTTCTTTCATTTTCTTTTCTATTCTGCTCCCTTAAATTCTTCCATTCAATATGAAATATTATCTCCTTAATCTCCTCCTAATTTGATATAAGTTCTACAAATAGATTGATATTTTCTACAAATAATTCTTCTTGCCTTTTGACACTTTCATATAAATTTCTCTACCAAAATGAAAAAAAAATCGTAGTATGTATCTACTTATTGGAGAAACTACTAATTGAAATCACCAAGAAATGAGGAAAAGCTCATTCAAGTAGTTATAGGCACTGATAATTAAGCCCATGAAACAAGTGATTTTGGAAGGACTTTGAGATTGTATATAAACAGTTTTGCCTTTTCATCTTCCATTTAGTAATTGAATGTGTATAGATCTTAACGTATATTGTTAATACTTTCAATTTTTTAGCCTTTTATCTTCCATTTAGTAATTGAATGCATATAGATCTTAATGACTTAATGTATATGGTTAATGCTTTCAGTTTTTCAATTCTTCTTAAAGTATTGTATTTCGTGTGAGGAAAAATATTCAAAAAATTGGAAAAATAGATAAATAAGAATCATGGCTTCTAAGAGGTGCCGCATCACCGTTTTCACATCCAACTTTATATTATATATAGATTATTTCACTGATATAAACTCTCTTGTTTTAACACAAGTGGTATGATTTTCAACTAGCATTAGGAAAAGTCATATTCTAAATTTTAATAAGTCCAAATTGCCATAATATTTCTATCATTGGCAAATTTTCAATCAATGTGATTAGTCTCAACTTATGTTTTTTTGAATGTTTAAATAAAATTTTAACTTTGAATTAATTTAATTTCAGATTATGATTTCGTATCAATTATCCTGATGTCCCTTAACAATTGCACAACCTAATAAATATACTCTCTTTTTTAAAATGTCTCAAATAATCACTGGTATAAAAGAATTACATCTTGGAGTTTGACGTAGCAAACTTAAAATAAGATTTTGGGGATAGAGATAAAGTTAGCTATTACTCTACTAACTTGACTCTTGACAGAGAGGAATAGGACGATCATAAATAAAATTAAAAGATTTGACCTGTTGCATTCTGAAGGAACGGAGCTCACATCTATTTATGTTAATTAATTCCCAAACTTCTCTCGGGAGAACGGAGAAAGAATTGAAATCATTTATTGCATCAATATTATAACTCATGGATGCTAATTTATCGGCAAGTTTGTTGGCTTCCCTGAAGCAATGACTGATGATAGATTCATGAGTTTCAATTATTTGTTGTGCTTCTTGAATCAACTTATATATCCAATCTCCAAGGCTTTTTCATTCTCCGTTTATGCATTTTAGTCAAGAGCAAGGAATCAATTTCTCCCCAAATCCTATCATAACTTCTACTAACACACCATATAATAGTGTTAGGGTTTCAGTCATATTGCTAGTGCCCTAACCTATACCCAAATAGCAAGCAGCCATCTTGTTGTCTCTGATTAGCCCTCCTCCACCGTAGCTTTCTTTAACGCAACTTTCGTCACAGGGGCGGATCTACGGGTACCGTGGGGGTGCCACGACACCCAGTAATCTCGAAAAAAAAACTATATATATAAGAAATTGATATGTATATTTTTTGCCACCAAATAAACAAAATGGTGAACAGTTCAATTGGCAAAGCAGGCAATTTGCCACATGGGTAGCGCGGGTTCAAATCACGTGGACATCATTAATTTTTTGAAGCTTTTTCTTTTTTTCTTTCTGTCCTTTTTTTTTTTGTCTTTTTCATTAATGTGTGAAGCCTTTTTTTTTCTTCCATTCATTCTTATTTATTTACTACTCCCTCAGTCCCTAATTACTTGTCCACTTTTAAATTGACACAACTATTAAGAAAATAAAAATTGGCATAGTGAGTTTACCATTTTACCCCTATTAATTATGAAGTGGATGAATTAAAAAACTTAAGATTTTTAAGAAGTTCTACATATTTTCAAAATAATTAATTGGGAGTATAATAGGTGAAAAAAACGGTTCTTTCTTGATTTGTCAAAATGGACAACCTTCTTTCATTTGAGTTTCTTGTTTAACTAGTCAGTCTCTAACTTAACTCTTGAATCTGCGGGCTTGGAAACCTACTTTCTGAAGCGGGCCCTACCACGTATACAGTCTGTGGAACCACGCCTAACTGCGGTGTCAAGCTCATATCATCTGCCTCTTTCTTGAAAAGAAACTATGCCTGATAAGTACAATTAGGGACAACTAAAAAAAGAAATGTGGACAAGTAATTAGGGACATAGAGAGTAATATTCTTTATTAATTCAAAATGACTCCTATTCACCACAATTAATTCTTAAGTTTTTTTTAACGTTTCTCTTTCACCAATTATTAATCTCTTGATATGAGTGTTGTGTGTTTATTCTTTATCAATTAATGAGTACTGAATTATGAACGCGACATAAATATTATTAAGAATATATTTAAATAGTAGTTTTAAAAAAAATATAAGTTTTAAAACTGATGAATATTATTATTAGAGTTCTTTTAATTTAAAGGTTCTTTCGATCTTTACCGACGTTCTTGCTAAGTAAGATGACTAGGTTGAAACTAAAATTTTTATTCTCTTTGTTATATATTTGCAACAACACGTAAAGTCAATGAAATATGAATATATTAAGTTAACACTATTAGATAGTTTATACAAGCTCAAATTTTAGTGTGAAAAATCTCCTTTTTCCTCAAAGTTTCAGCGAATAAGGTTAGTAATTCCTAAAAAGAAATAAAAATTGAATTGCTTAGCTATCTCTAATCTCATAATATCTAAAAGAAAATATTACTAACATGCATGTTTAATCGATTTGTTTATAAAAATCGAAAAAAGATAAATAACTTGATCATTGTAACCCAAAATTAAAGCAACTGACCCGCTTATCTTACTTGAACAATGTGACACCTAAAACCTCAAAATCCTAAATCCGCCTCTGTCCATCAAAGCTTAATAATTATACAATCAAACATACAAGCAAGCATAATGTTAAGCTAAAGTGATAGGTATTTGTTACATGATTGGTGAAGATATAATTTGTAGATACATGATAGAAGAAACTAAGAATATGAAGAGACTTGAGATTATTTTTTAAAATACATGTATAGAACGATCATAAATATCCGATGATAAATGTCCTAGATTTCTACTCTATAGTATGGCTAATATGAATCTAATAATGTAGTTAAGGCGCCATGAGAATATTAATATTCCAAAAAATATTTGTTGCAAAATTTGACTTCAAAGGGATAATCATCACAACACTAATTTGTTACAATTCGATATTTAATCAAGTCATAATTGATATACGATTCCTCAACTTAATTGAATAAATCTTTTTAGCTTTTCTATTTGTTCTTATATATGGAACCTTAGCCATATTAGAGTGAATATTTTGTGACACCTTAACCACCTTATCAGACTCATATTAGCCATATTAGAGTGAAAATTTACGAAGTCCATACACCCCAAAAAGGAAAAAAAGTATCTTATATAAATTGTATGCGTTTATATTTTCAAATTTTAGATATTTATAAGCAGACAATTAAATTTGTATAAAATTGATTAATTACGTACACACGTATTATGTGTGCACAAGTGACAATTGATTTGTATTATGCCTAATCCACTCGTCCTTCATTTTCCGCCGTTGATCGATCATACCATCGAACGGCTAAAATTCACGATCCGTGTCATTCGAAATCAACCAATGAGAACAAGCCCCAGGATCTTATATAAGAAAATCGCTACATCCCCTTCTCTTCACACAATTTCGTACAAACTTGGCTAATTTTCTCTTCAAAGATGGCACCAAAGGCAGAGAAGAAACCCGCAGAGAAGAAGCCAGCAGCCGAAAAATCTCCGGTCGCCGAGAAATCAAAGGCCGGGAAGAAGCTACCCAAAGACGGCGGTTCCGCCGCCGCCAGTGACAAGAAGAAGAAGAGATCTAAGAAATCGGTCGAAACCTACAAGATCTACATCTTCAAAGTGTTGAAACAAGTTCATCCCGATATCGGGATCTCGAGCAAAGCTATGGGGATCATGAACAGCTTCATCAATGATATCTTCGAGAAGCTTGCTCAGGAATCTTCGAAACTTGCTAGGTATAACAAGAAGCCTACTATCACTTCACGGGAAATTCAAACTGCTGTTCGATTGGTTCTTCCTGGTGAATTGGCTAAGCACGCTGTATCTGAGGGTACTAAGGCTGTTACCAAATTCACCAGCTCTTGAATTTAGGTTTTTTTTTTGCTGTTTTTAACTGTTGGGTTTATGGGGTCGATTAGGGTTTTGTGATGTAAAGAAGAAACAATGATTAGTTATCGGCATAGATTTTTCAAGTTTTTGCATTTGTAATGGTTTCCAACATGATTTACATGGTATCTCAAATATATGATAAAGATGATTTTATTTGAAAAAACTTTTGCACATGTTATAATATACCTTACGTAAATAAGTTAATCAAATAAAATGAGACGCTTTTCTCTTATGCACATTATCCTATTGTAACAAATTTTACAATTTATTGATGGTATAAAACTACAAATAATGGATATAAGTTCTGACATATAAAACAGTTAACTTATCTACCCAATGAATATTCGTGAACATGTACAAAAGAATTTCTATAATTTGAACGGGATGTGTCTAATACCAATACTTTATTATGTGTTGAAGTGATCCAAAAGTTTTGGTACGTCTATGGTGTTGGTGTGTGCATAGAAAGTATCTTGTAGGAATTGTTTGGATTGAATTAGATTTGGTATTATAATTTGGTGAATGTAACCCAAATCGAATTTTGAACTCTACAACTCAATCAACTCATATAATAACTAAAATAAAAGTAAATGTTGATGTGCATGAAATGCTGGATTATTTAAAACTGACCATTTCATACACATAACTAAACGGTCAAAAGGAGGCATTAGATTTGGTTTTAGTAATGTAATCTTCATGTGGAAATCAATAATATAATACAACAATAATAACATACCCGGTAAAATTTTATTAAATAGCGTTTGGAGATAGTAGAGTGTATGCGAACCTTAACACTATAAATGTACGACTAGTACTACGATAAACACTAATAAGCCTACACCTTCGCATGGCGAGAACACACTCTACCCCTACTAAACTTCTACGCTAATACCTGACCTCCACTTCTTCCTATATAGAGTTATGTGTTCAGTAATATGAAGTTGTGTCATGTCCTATCTAATCACCCTTTCTCAATACTTTTTTCGGTGTAACTTTATCCCTCCACGTACCCCCTACAACCAGCCTCTCACACCTCTTTACTAGGGCGTCAAGATACCTCATTTACACATGCCCAAACCATCTTAGTCTCGCTTCCCTCATCTTGTCAGACACATAGGTCACTCCACCTTCTCCCGGATAACATCATTATATTCCTAATCTTGTCACTCTTGGTATGCCCACACATCAATCTCAACATCCTCATATCCGCAACATGTATCTTGAAACTTGTGAGTTCTTGATTGACCAACACTCCACCCCACACGACAAGGATGATCTAACCGCCACTCTGTAGAACTTATTTTTAAGTTTAGATGGTACCTTCATTACATACAATACTCTAGTGGCAAACCTCTATTTCATCCATGTCATCCCAATGCGATATGTGTACCCTGTTATATGTACCCAAGACAACTATAACTTTCTCTTTTGAAAATAATCTATGTGGCTAGCCTTACTTCCACGTTCGCTTCATACAACTCAACCCTAAATTTTCCCTCTAAATATTCCATTTTAGTCCTTGCTGAATTTGAATCCTTTGGACACTATAATTTGTCTTCGAACCTCCAACCTAATATTAACTCCGTGTTTCATCAATCAGTACTGTGTCATTCGCAAATTATATACACCATGAAAGAGAAAATGATCAAAATAATCTTTCATGTATAGGGATTGAATTATTTTGGTCATTTATATATATCATCTTATCCAAATAGTTCTTAATGTATGTATAAAGAGTATCATTTGGTCCTAGCTCTAAAAACTAACTAAAAACATAAAGAAACTGTTAAACTTAACTGTTGGGTCCCACACTTGGTGGGCCCCTTCTTCTTCCTTTCTTCCGCCATTGCTTCTCCTTCACCTTCTTTCTTTTGCCATTTCTTCTACAATTTCTGCTCCCAAAATCCTCTCATACACACAAAAATTTCTTCAAATTTCAAAAGAATATTCGTAAGGTTTTTGTTTTCTATCTGTTCGTTAAAATTTTACCATTTAATTTTAAAAATAGAATGAAAAAAATGACTTGGAAAAATTACTAATTTTCAAAAGGATAAAACGAAAAGAAAGCTATATCCTCCCCATAGATCGCTTCAACAAGAGATAATAAATGGAGTCTTTTATCTGATTTACTTAGTTTACATTTATTTTAATGATCTTGGTTTTCTTCTTCTTCTTTATGCATGATAATGGAAGCTTCTGAAAATTTATTTCGATGGAAATGAAATGGGTGTAGTGTGTATTATTTTTCTTATGAGGATATAAAGCATGACCTCAAATGACGAAAGAAGGAAGTTGAGGAGAAAGGTTTGCAGTGGTGATGGTGAACGAAAGCGGATGGAGGAAGAAGGGTTTGTCATCTGTCAATTTCGCGGGATCCACTGTTAAATCTAACATTATTTTTTGCTTTTTTAGTTAGTTTTAGGGTTAAGGACTAAAATGATCATTCTTTCATATACATTAAGGACCATTTAGATAAAATGATATATATAAAAGATCAAAATAATTCAACCCTTACATATGAAAGACCATTTTGATCATTTTCTCCTCCATGAAACGTCATTTTTTAAAAATAAATCAAAAAGTAAAACACATCACAGAAACTAACATGAAGAAAGTAATACATAGTTAGATCATTTTTTTTTTTTTTTATAATATTCGTATAAAATTACTTATTTACAGTATAGTAATTCTTATACTACTATTATTGATTTTCTATACGTATTATTTAGCAAGAAACAATAGCCGAGGGAGTGAACCGGATAATCTCTAAACCTACCACCCCTAAATGTTAAAATTTAAATTTCATTTATCCCGCGAGTTTTTAAAAATTTCAGCTACCGCCTTAAGTGAAAAAGTACACGAATTTCAATATCAACTATCAGCCGTTGATTAAAAACTAAGATCAACGGTTCTAAAACATGATCCGCATCACCATACATTAGCCAATCAGAACTCACTTCCATTTCATTATATAAACCAAACCCTAACCCCCAAATTTCTACATCAATCACATTCACAATTTCCTCATTCAAGAGAAAAATGGCACCAAAATCAGAGAAAAAGCCCGCCGAGAAGAAGCCAGCTGAGAAAGCCCCCGTCGCCGAGAAAGCTCCGGCGGAGAAGAAGCCAAAGGCTGGGAAGAAGCTCCCAAAGGATGCTGCCGCTGGTGACAAGAAGAAGAAGAGGGCGAAGAAGTCGGTCGAGACTTACAAGATCTATATCTTCAAAGTTCTGAAGCAGGTTCATCCTGATATCGGTATTTCAAGTAAAGCTATGGGTATCATGAACAGTTTCATTAACGATATCTTTGAGAAACTTGCTCAAGAAGCTTCCCGACTTGCCCGCTACAATAAGAAGCCTACTATCACTTCTCGGGAAATTCAGACAGCTGTCCGATTGGTCCTTCCTGGTGAATTGGCTAAGCATGCTGTCTCTGAAGGCACAAAGGCTGTTACCAAATTCACCAGCTCTTGAAGAATTTGAAGAGTTTTAGGTTAATGTTTAATTTTACTGTATTAGGGTTTGATGATAGGTGTAAAAATATTTCCTTTTAGTTATTAGCTTCCTTTATCTGTACACATCTTGTGTAATGTGGATTGCTAATCAATCATCTATATAATCTATCAGCTGTTGTTGTTAATTGAAGTCTCGATTTAAGTTTTTTCTGTAGTTTTGAGAATTTTGATTAATATCTGCTTAAAGTTTGCTAATTTTGTTTACTTGCTCAAATTCACTTTCTTTGGTTGTAGCTTGAGGATTCCCCAATTAACTATCTACTATCCTTTGGAAATGGTAAATTTTACTCTTTATGTTTATCAGTTGGATCTAATTTCATAAAATCTGTTCAATTTGTGTTGCTTTTACGATGTTGAGATGAAAATGTGATGAATTTTCTATGAAATACATTGTTATGATGAATTTTCGAATATAGTTGTATAAAATCTGTTCTTTTTGAGCATCCAATTAAGCATGCTGAATGTGGAATGTTATTGAACTGTTTGTGTTATCATTGTTGTTGATGCTTACTGGGAATTCATATAAAACTGTTGGATTAATTGCGACATGTTGAATCTGTTTCTCCTCGCAGAATACTGCTTATGTTAGCTGTCAAACTATTCGTTGTCACATTAAATGGTCAGGTAATAGCAGAGAAAACGAACTTGACCAAGAATAGGCAGGTTCTGTCTTGACATTAGCTAAAATCTAAGCCTGTGTTTTCCACTTTGAAAAGAAACAAAAGATTGTATGTTTATCACTTGGTAGTAATATATGTATATATCTAGCTCATTTTGTTGTATTTTATTTTCTCCAACATGTCTGAAGTTCGTGAGTTTTTGAGTGATCATGCCTTCTGTATCTGTATTGAACAAAAACCTTTAAACTATATGTTAATTTGAGTTCCTTGTGTCTTTATATGACCCTTGTGGATGTGCTTGATCTAGTTGACTATCAATGTTCGATCCTAATTTCTGGAGTCCATTGATTTTCCATGACTCTGCAAATGATCAAGTCTCTGCTGTGTTTTAGTATGTGTACTTCTCTTTTACTAGCAAATATACGTGTCTGGTATCCTTTGTAAGGATTGGCTACTTAAGTGCTCTGTGGTAGGTGATTGCACCATAAGTTACTTTCTTCTGGTAGAGGTAAGTTTGACATGTCAATTAACGAAAAATCTTCTTATTGGTATCTGCTGCAATGGAGAAGTCTGTCTTTACAATTCAAGTTTGGTGAAAACGCAGTTTCAATGTGTCATGCTGCAACACACTGGATTTTGCTGATGAAGTCTGTAAAAGGTGATAACTGAAACTCAGTCATTATAAATTTTATTGAGATACTTCTCGTCTGGAGATGATTTCTTGTTGTAAGTGTACATCAATTGTATTTGATGTAGTTGTATTGACTCATTTTTGTTGTTTGAGCAGCTTTCTTAGTTCTGACAATAGTCGCTGCCTATTGCAACGTCTCTTTTGTTTTTCATAGTGGTTGAGGCATAGTAGTAGTAGTTGTTTCTTTACTTACTATTTGGGATTGAGGTGTAGTAGTAGTTGTAGTTTCTTTAGTTACCGTTGATTGTGATGGAGGTTTTTCAGCTTGCTGATTAGGACTGACTGCGATGCCCGTGTCTTAAGAAAGTCATGGAGTGTTCAATTAACGCTCTTTAGTGATAGGTGCGACTTTCTTGGTCTGCAGGAGGTCCTGTATCGACTTTCTTGGTATCATCATCCGTCTTGCAAGGTAATTGCATGTTAAGCTTTCCTCTTGCGATGATGCATAACAGTTCTAGTATTTTTATGGTCATTGTATCCGTTTTTCTTTTTTTACTTAAATTTTCGTGTTTCTTGGTTGTAGCTTGAGGGTCCTTCGATTATTGTTGGCCAAATGAGATTTTTTTTGTGTTTTTTAGTTGCTTGCAGCTTGGGGGTTCTCCGATTATTGTTGGCCAAAAGGGAAATTTCAACCATTCCACCACAACTCATTGGCTGTCCGACTCCAGAGTCGATCTCTAGTGGAATGTTTTTCACTTGTTTCTTCTAACTATTCTGAACTGATTTTACTAAAAAATTCCCAGCTTTCCTTTTTGTGTGATAGAATGTAACAGTAGATTTTTTTTACCAAAATGTTTGACGCCATTTTGTGCTCATGTAATAATTAGTTAATATTTTGAAGTTCTAATGGAGCCAAATTCACAAATAATCATTTTTAATCTCTATAAATAAAATTTTAACACAATCATGAAATGTTCAAATCAAGGTATATGAAATTTGAGGACTTTATATTTGAATTTTAATTCGAGATTTAAAATCTTGTTGCAATGATTATTTTTCAATTATAAGGCTAAAAAGTGTCTTGCTCGCATTATTACTAGGAAAAATTATACAGAATAACAAACATTTAACCTATATTAGGTACTATTAATTCGCGGCTAAAGTTTTTCCAATTCTTGCTATTCGCCTGTTTTATATAAATTCAGAATTTGTATAATTCGATTTCTAATTGTACAAATTCAGAATTTTGTATATACTTATCCTAACTATTTATATACGATTTATGAAAAATTCATAATAAATTATCTTGTTTGTATATTGGCAAGTGAAATATACAAACGGAAGTCTGAAAAATTTCTAAATGTATAAATACAAAATTTGTATATACAGACCACAACCTCCATAACAAACAGAACTATAGCTATGAAACATAATTATCAAAACTATAGCTATAGAGTCTTTTTATGTCTATTATGTTTGGTTATTTGCTCATTTCTAATTTTTTCTCTTTTTACTAACACAAAATAGAGAGGAAGGAGCAACATGTAGAGTTATTGGGCTAAGCCCAAAAGCATTTAATTGAACGGCTTGGCCATTAAATGAGGCAGTTTTGAATTTTGCTCTTTAAATGAGTTGGTCATAAATTTTGTTGTAATAAATTAAACTTACATGTAGCAGGACATAAGTTTTTCTTAAGGGCGTGAAACATTATTTATGAAATATTATGATATGAAATATAAATTTATGTCCCTCAAAAAAGATTTACAATGAGGAATAAAAATTAAAACGTTGGATTGCCATGTCAGCTCTATTGGCAAAAATAAAGTTTTAAGGACATTTGTGGTCCAAAACATAGATGTCGAGTGTAGTTTCGATGCCAAAAACAAACGAAGGGTAAATGTGAGTTATTGGAATAGTTTAAGGGTAATTTTGAACTTTTTTCCGAACACAAAATAGAGACAAAAGTGCAAATGTTGTGCTCTCTTCAGGCCTAATAAACAGATCTGGATTTTGCAAAGGCCAAAAAGAATGTCCAATTGAGTTCTCATGTTTGAAATTATAATCAAATAGATATCTTAATATTTTTAGCCATTTTTTTCAATCGTTTAATCTTGATCGTTTGTAGGCTTCATTGATGTATAAACATTTATGATAAGTATATAATATAATGCATACACAAATTTTACAATGATTATTTTGGCTAAAATTATAAAAATTGAATATTATAATTAATTTTTGTTATGGTTCTTTGTTGTTGCTTAAAGAATTACAATTCATTATCATTGTTCCACATTCATTTTCAAGTCAATATCCACAACCAACACAATATAGAATGTGATACATGTACTCCACAATTGTAATTTGTAGCTATATATGTTGTAATTTAAAAGCTAAAAGTGGCTAGCCCATGCTAGTACTATTTGCAAAATATAGGAAAAATCACATTGTATGAGCATTAGGATAAAATTATAGGAAATAACACAAAGCACATTATTATTGGTGCTAATTACATGTTGAAATTATAATTTTTTTGATTATATTATCTGTTAGAAAAGTATTGTTCCGGATTCATGTATCTGACGAAACAAATACATGTATCTTAGATATACCCGAGTCAAATTTGGTGTAGTTTATTCCAGATGCACTATATTTAAACAGTATTCACATGTATCTGGATACACTGACTTTCTCGCTCGCCTCTCTCCTCTCTCCTTATGTATATGCATTTCAAAATATACATATTTGAGTTTCACAAATTTTACGCATCTATGTATCCAATATCAATTTTATGTACCTGTGTTTCTAAAATCAATTTTATCAAGTGTATTTGATATCAAATATTTAGTATATCCGTGCATAAATATATCTATCGATATCAAAATATGCACTGGTACATTCATCAATTACCTCTAAGTGCTATCATCACCAAACAGAAAGAGAGAGAGAGATTATGATTTATCTAATTATTTGGAAGTTAAATTGATTTATAAGATAAAACTCATTTCATGTGGATTTGTTAATAAGACACTGTGACCATAATTATTTTTTTTTAAAATAAAATAAAAAATAAAAATAAAATTTTCGATTACTTCAATGTCTATAACTTGAGAGATAAGAGAAAAATTCCTCTCTCGAATTCGAAAATGTAAAACAAATAACGACTCTCATCGCGAGGAGGTCTAAATTATAACCTGTAACTCAAAACACTTGGTGCCACGAATATGCGAATTTATCAAGATATTGTTTAACATCTTAAAATATAAATTATGTTATTAAAATAATTAGCATAAAAAATGTTTTATATCTCAAGAATTTTAAGACCAGCCCATCGTGGCCATTTAAAGGACACATATATACACTCTTGGCTTATAGAAAAAGTGAAAAAAAAATTGATTGAAAAAAGAAATAAAAAGACAAACATATTTAGTGCTTCCTTGTGAAAAAACACATATGTAACATGGTTTCATCAGTAACATGAAATTATTATTATAATTGATAAAAGATAATTTGGCTTCATTTAATTGGATATAACACTTTTTCAATATGCCAAATAACAAAGCTACAAATAACCAAAGGCACAATAATATTTGACATTTGATTAAATGTAATCATACATACATATATATATTCCTTCATCTATAACTAGACAATTACTAAAACATTTCCATGTAATTACAATTTCCACTATGCATGGACCCATGCATGCAAAAGTTTCTCGAAAACTTATCTACAACATTTTTTCCTTTTGAGGTGTCCGGGACAATTTCACCTAAGAGACGTTTCTAGAATTTTGAGTTAACTAATTCTAGATTATAGAAAAATGATAATTTTATTGATTTTTAAACACAAATACAAAGGTTTTATCCAAAATTAGTGAATTCTGTCGGACCCGTAATAAGAACTCTAGCTAGTTCTATATCCCTAGCTATTCATCAACTCATGTATCGAGTAAGTGGTGGTGGAGCTAGGGCCGGGTAGGGGAACCTCTTTCATCATAAAATTATATTGCATATACAAGATTAAAATTTATTTTATGCACATATAGTAAATGTTTAATCCACTTAATATTTTTTTTTATGTTTTTCTTATTATATTTTGAATTTTATTAGTGAAAATCATGGTCGATTTATCATTTAATTCATTGTCCATCAAATTTAGGAAGATATATACGAATATCAAATCACTTGGTATTTTGTGTCTCCACTGAAACTAGAACACCGATCTTCAAAATTTACATCAACCACTTTATTGACCATCAGACCACATATAAACCGCGTGATTCGAAGAACTTATCTGCAACATAGGATTCTCAACTCAAAAGTCCATCCCCCCACATCCCCAAAACCCTAATTTCCAAACATTGACATGTTAAGGCAATGTGATTTGTTCCCTCAAAGAAGTCACCATATTTCTCTTGGCTTCTTGGAGATGGAGTTTTGCTAATTCCTTGGCAAATGATAATAGAAAAGGCATAGGGCGACAAGAAGCCGCAAAAGGTGAATTAGATGAATTTGAATGACAGATAACCTAACATGACTACACTCATTTTGGTTCATCCCAATGCTATTGTCTTTAGGGCAATGAGCATATATATGTAAAAAAATTTTTTTAAAAAAATACATTTATAATTGACCTTTCATAAAAAAGAAGAAGAAGAGATTTATAACTTGAAAATAAGGTAGAGATTACTTTTGTCGATGAATATTAGTTAAACTTAAAATATTTATCAGACAGATCTCTAGATAACAATCATCCTCTCACTCCTGAGAATAAGTAACAAAGATCAAGAATGGCATCATGTTGCTTCGCGGTCTATAAATTTCGAGTATCAAGATATATAGGAAGGGTCAAAAATCAAAATAGGTAGGTGAATATTCATAAGAAAATTCGATGGAATTTGTAGTGGTCCTATCGCTATATAAACATAATTAAATCGTTAAACGAAGATAACAAGATTATAAACGTTGCTAAAGGTATAGATAAAGTACAAAACGTTGAGGATATTGTTATGTTGATACTAAAAAAGTGGGAATTTCTCATAGAATCGATTGAAAATCCATCGAAAATATTATTATCAACGAGCCAAATATCAAAGAATTTCTAATCAAATGTTTGTAGAAAATTTTCATTTTTAATTAAGATCTCACTATATCGGTCATCATTTTTCATATTGTGTTTATATTATATAGATTCTCTATAATAGTATTTTGCTATATCGACCAAAAGATATTTGGACAAATGATATAACACGCGCATATTTATTAAATATGTACAGTATTACCTAATTATTTGTGCATGGTGTTTTGTTAAATTTGGATTATTTAGTTGGAATATCTTCTTGTTATTTTTCACTTTAATTTAGTAGCTAGCAATTAATTGGAATTTTTAACCAGAAAAATTAGATCTTGATTAGAATAAGTGTGAAATATATAAATCAGAACAAATTTTATAGAACTGCATAAATAATTACGTACTATACTTTCTAAGGTTCTAATTTAATTCGACAACATAAGCAATATGTCACGATTCAAATCCATTGAATCTCTTTAGGATATTTAGGCGTGTACAAATTTTTCTTTCAGCCTACGAGCATGAGTAATGAACTTAAATTATGTCTCATAAAGTTATTCATTTTTCTCTCCCATATGCATTTCGATATGAGATCCATCTATAATATCATGTGTTCCTCGTGTTCAGAAACTTACTAGCTTAAAAGCCTGTCATTTCGAGTTGACCCTCCCTCGTTAGCCCTCCTTTCGTTCTAGGCATCAAATATATATGGATATTGCCTCATTAAACTTGATTGAACAAGTTAATTATAATGATTATCATGTAATTGATTAGGATTGAGATATAAAATAAAATAATGGAAACTCCGTATAAATTATGTGGTAAGTTTAAGGTAGAATAGCAATATTAAATTACACAAATCTGACGTGAATACCTTATTATGTGTTCAATTAGAATAAATCATATAGTAATTCAAATATCTAATTAATTAATGTAATTTACTCACAAGTTTAATAGCTTTCTATGTATTGAACCATATATAATTATATACATATATTTTTAAACATGTAGTAATATATTATATATATTTGTCTGACACACTTCTATTTGAAATCTATGTATAGATTATGTGTCTCTAATATTGAAAAATAGATAAAATTGTGGTTCCTCTAATTAAGTAAAAACATCTTCGTAAATAATTTTTACATCATCAAATTATTTTAATTTGTTATAGTAGGTAACATATTTATTTTTAAGATTTCAAATCTCACATTTTAAGAAGACTTACCTGCAAAAATCTTTTGAGTAATCTATTAGTATAAAAAATAATTTATATTGACAATATATAAAATTTAAACTCATTTGACAAAAAAAAACACAGAACTTCTCTTTTAATTTTTTAAGGAAAATAATGAAATCCTTAAAGTCTTAATGACAAATTAAGCAGGTATGTGATTGCTTAGGTTATAAGGTAGTTAATTAATATCATTATCACAAGCTAGATTGTCATTATGACATATAATTCACATGTTAATACGTATACAACATCACTTTCTCACACCACATACATACACTAATTAATTATACACAAACTTTCTTTTTAATATATATTTTCTCTCCGTTTTTTTTTAATTATCACGGTTTCCTTTTTTTACAGTCAAATGATAAGAATTTCGACTGATATTTTTACGATATATTTTTTCATTATTGGTATACAAAAAACTGCAATTTATAGTACTTTTCGTATAGTTTTTGAATATCTAATTTTTAGTTTAAAATATCGAATTAATGTAATCAAATTTAACTTTGAAAATTAGTCAAAATAACTTTCGAAAAACGTAACATGACAACTAAAAAGGAACGGATAGATAGATAAAATAGAGAGATATACAAGTAATGAAAATATATATATGAGATGGTAGTTATAAAGGATAATAACCACTTTATAAATCATGAGATAGTGGATCACAAAGATGACAAATTAAGAATGGTATCTTAATATTATTAATTTAATATTAAAATACAAATATTCCAACAACAATTAACTGTTATTGTAAGTTAACCTGCTAATATAACATAGTACTACATAATTATTATTAGCACACATAAGTTAAAATCCAACAAAAAAGAGATTTTTTCTTTAAATAAACATGGTTCCATATATGACATAAATATGTGAATAGGTTTTGGTCTAAAGTAGTGAATTATTGTGAGACAAATTGAATAACTTGAAAAAAAATATGTTTTCTTGCAATTAATTAAATCTTGTTTATAAGTGAAAAAAAAGGAAATGTCATTAGTCATGATTTTACTTGCAATTCATGCTTGTCTTTGATATAAAGTTGTTCTCTATTATTATAGATTTTATGGACATAAACATGTGTTATAATAGTAGTAGAACTATTACTAGATCTCTAAAAGT
This sequence comes from Solanum tuberosum, assembly GCF_000226075.1. Lineage (NCBI taxonomy): Eukaryota > Viridiplantae > Streptophyta > Magnoliopsida > Solanales > Solanaceae > Solanum > Solanum tuberosum. Next base: position 640,682 of record NW_006239247.1, on the reverse strand, counting down.
CTTAATAGCAAGTGCCTTTTGTGAATTTGTTTGACAATTTTATAGACTAATTGTTTTTAATAATTTAATCATTTGATATTTGAAATTCAGATAACTGATGATTGGTGATTCATATATAGTTAGGAGAAATTGACAAATACTTTTCTTTTAGATTGTTAATTAAATTTTAGCTAGTATTTCAGCATTATTGAGCGTTTGATTAGCCACCTTTTAACCTGAAAATCAAATTTTGACCAAAATATATACCCCTAGTTACAACATATGGAAAAACTCTAGAATTTGTTTTACTAGAGTTTAAATAGTTATCAATTTGAATTTCATGAATCGTTATTGAAGTTTTAACAAATATTCCTAATTAAAATATGAAAAAGCTCTAAAATTAATTTCTTTATGAAAGTTTGAACAATTATCAATTTAAATTTCATGAGTCATTCCTGAAATTCGAACTGATAAAATTTGTACTCTATAAATGTATCATGTAGTTTGAAACTCTAGCAAATTTTATATTTAGATTGTGAAAATTTGATCGAACTCTATGAATTGTTGAAACTATAGTTGTCTTCTTGGTCGAAGAGCCCCCTTTTTACTAGTAAGGACACAGAAAGCAAATAGACTTGTGAAAATTTGATTTCCTTGAAGTGTTCCTGGAGTTTTTGAACTCTAACACATTATATTGGAGTTCAACTTATCGAAGTGTTGAACTCTAACACCATTTGATGAAGTTGTTCCCTATATTTGTTAAAGAATCTTGGCTAAATATTAATAAGCGATCTAAAAAAATTAACCATATGAACTTATGTTCTATTAAAATCATGTCATATAGGGCTCATGAATCTTAAAAAAAATAAATCATTCTCACTAGTCAAATTTAAAACTTCTAATAGAACAAAAACAAAAAGAATCTTTTAATCAAGAGTCCATTTGGTATATCAATTACTGTATTAATTAATGAAGAGAGTTAAACAGATCATGTTTGGAGATTATATTCTAATCATTTGATTCAATAGGGGGAAATGAATTGAATCATTAATTGGCATGAAATAGATTTCTTCAATAATTTTAGAAAGTACAATAATTATTTTATTTTTAAATATATAGAAAACTCCGTTGAAGAATATCCAAATTAATAAAAAAAAAACAAAGCAACAACAATTGACACGTTTTGTATTTTGTTTCAAATCGTGATTGATTGATTACCTTTTTTTTTTTTTAAAAAAAAAGAATTTTGCATCACTCAAAAATATCTACAACAGTTTTGTAAAAAAAAAATCAATACTATAGTTGATCATATATATATATACACCTTTGAATTAGCATATGTTTTCGTGTTTATAGACCATTTCAGAAATATTTATAATTAATTAAATAGATTGATGAGAAGGTCTTCATAAACATTAGGACACATCAATTATAAGCTTATTTTAAAGATAATTGTCACTTTCTAAAATATTTTAAACATATTATGCCGTGAAGCAAGTGAGTTCAACATGATAAATAAAATAAGTTACATTTATGTGGTTCCAGAAATTTAGGATATATATATATATATATATTAGGAATTTCTCTTCTTCTCCTCCTTTTTTCTTTTTGATTTTCTTCACACGTGGAAAATTGAAGACTTGCTGCTTATTTGTGATTATTTGATTTAGTTGAAGAAACTTGAAGAACATCTTATTGAGGTTTTTTTAGCTTGTTTGTAGAAGAAAATAAAACGAATCTATTAAATTTTGAAGATCTAAGTTGAATCTAACGATTAAAAATTATTAGAACTGACATTAGAAGAATTGATATCGAATTTGGAGTCATTTGAAGTTGATTCAGGAACAATTTGGATTTTTTTTTGTTAAATCAAAAACATGTTGAACCTATACATAATTCAAGTTATATTAAGATAGAGATCCTGACGATCACCATAACTTATTATTAAGACAATTTTGATGATTACCATAACTTCTTCCAACAAACCACGGAAATTTTATTCAAAATACTGACGAAACAACTATTCATATACCTTTTTTATGAGACTAAAATTTTAACGATGAGACCTGGAGATCCTACATGTGCAAATCATCCTAATTTTTAGTTCTTTTACTTATAAATCTTATAAAGTATATTCTTATTCTTGAATATGCTAAAGTGAGAAAAGCCTTTAATAGTGATTGTCATGTGTTATATATATTCTTTTGTGAAATGATTTATAAAAAAAGGAAATAAATACGTGGATTAATGGAAGAGGGAATTTTGTTGAGCAAAAAGAAGGAATATAAACGTAAAGTTTCAACAATAATATTCTATAGTACTATCGTGTACTTTTCTTTTTCTACATTTCGACCTAATAACATTATAAAAGTAAGGTATATTTAACCGTTTCTCGACTTGTACATGTCATTTTTATGCAAAAATCATAATTCATGTTAATTATATCATATGTTTAAAAAGGATTAATAGTGTTTTAAAAAGTATTTATTTCAAATATTTGAAGTGTTTAATTTGATCAAGTTCTTTTAAAAAAAATATTTTTAAATAGAAGTGGAATTTGTTTTTGGAAGCTAAAAGGATAGCTTCTCTTCATAAATACTCTTTCAAAGTTTAAGTTAAATATAAATTATTATTTTAATATTAATAAAATATTTTTTTAAAATTAATTAGTCAGACACAATACAATATAATATTAATATTAAATAGAATTATATGTGAATTTTTAGAAATGGGGAGAGTACAAATTTCAACATCAATGAGCTTTTTGAAAATGGCATCTCAACCATATGCTATGCATTGCACCCAAATTGCACTCCCCAATTCCTCTTCACTAAGACAAGGTCCTGATTTCCCTCA
>NW_006239247.1:608625-637116 GCF_000226075.1 Solanum tuberosum | reverse complement strand
CCCATCTTGATTTATTGTTACAATATAACATTTTAAAAAAAATGTAAAAAATTATTTTCATATTTAGTAAAGATTTATGATATATGTATATATAAGATATACTTTGTGTATGGAACTATGAATGTGCTTGTGTTTTGGTCTGGTTTGGGTGAGGAGAGATTTAAAACCTTTGACATCATAGTTCGTAGTCGCATGCTTTAATCCGTTTGAGCTACCCACTGATGTATTGAAAATGATATCTCGTAACAATGGGAAGACTAAAGAAATTGTTTCTCTTTGCTCCATGAACATAAGACTAATTTGATTGTAAGATATATAGATTCGCTTGTTTAATTAATTTTTTAAATGTTCAACTTTACTTATGACATAAAAAAACTCGTAGTTTATCAACACATTTGATGAAATTCTATGTAAGTTCATTTGTACTAATGTAATAAATTTCTACATCGAACATAATAATACAATAATTAACGTACGTGTTTAAGTCATATCAAATTAACGTTGGGCTAGATATCCCCCCCCACCCCCGCTCTCTCTACATATACACACTCCATTTTCAAGATGGTAGCATGAAAATATTAATTCATGAGCTATTATGTCTATCTTTTTAATTGAATCATTAGTATCAGAGACGATTTGATCGGTTTGACATTTAGGTTCTTATTACTAAAAATGTAACAATTTTAATATTATAGGTTCAAAATTAATTCTCATATAAATTAATTAAAATATCAAAAGTGCTACCAATAACCACTTAGAGAGGTGTTATCTATTTTAGAAAGAACAATAAAACAAGATAAATATAAAATTCAAATTTCTAACCTCACGTAGAGAGGTGCACCCAGTCATCATCGCATTATATGATACTTTGAGTGTGGGTTCACACATCTATATTTCAATAATTTTTAAAAAATACAAAACTAGTATATATGATCTCGAGAGGGGAGCATGAGTTCACGTGAACCCGATGACCCCTTGGATACGCCTCTGATTAGTATTCAAAATCTATTGATCGGACTGGTTCGTATTCATACAAAATATATCAATTACAAGACGTGAAAATACTCCTACTAAGAAATTCTCCATTATTTGTGAACTTCACCATCAAATCCTTGCTAAACGTAAGTCAAATTAATACTTTAAGATAACATAAAACAATTTTTTTTCTAATAATATCAACCTTCTATAGTCAAGATTATTTTCTTTGTATCTATTGGGACATAGAGAGTACCATTCCTCTAGAAAAATAAATAATTAATACTAGCTAAGAAAATTAATTTTTGAATTTTTGATATGTATCAAACATATTTTAGGTGGAATTTATAAAAAATATTTAAGTTTTACTTAGCAATAATCATACGTGTTTAACATTATTTTGTACTAGTGAATTCTTGTGGATCCTGAGCTTCCCGTCCTATGACTCCTATCCAATCTCCTTTTGGATCAAAGCCAAACATGACTCAATAAATATCGATCTTAGCCTCGAATAGATCTTTAAAAGTATGCAAGGATAATATATGTGAAAGTTGAACTCATACATAATGTGTTCATGCATGAAAAAAGAGTAAAACAAATTGAATTCACTCATATGGTAAGAAAAACTCTCATCTCAAATTACTAAACTATAGTCTTTGTGATGTTTAATTTAAAGATTCATATTAATTGAATTTTTAATAACAATTATAACCTGCCAAAGTTAAAGATAATAGGGTTGATAATTGATATCATCAGGAAGCTTCAATTGAGAAATGACCAAAACAATATGAAAGTTTTAGATAACATTTAATATTATCACAAGAAAGTTAAATTAATTCCATCTTCATTCTTTTATATAGTTGTTAATTAGCACTATTGAGTATACTCCTAGTTTTTCCATTTATAAATAGTTAGAGAAAGGGACCACTAAAAGACTAATTAAAAGCACAATCATGAAATATATTTAATGTAATTTCATAAATAAGGTTAAAAAAGAATAGTATGTATACAATTTTATTTTTATCATGTGAATATAAAAAGTTGATTTTGATAAATTCTCAACTAAAAAAACCAATACTTACAATATATTAATATAGTCCCATAAAGTGAAGTATGCGCTTTATGAGGTAGCGAGATTGTTTTTCATAAACGACTCAAATGAAAAGTTTTTGAAGCAAATTTGTAAGAACGATACAAAGGAAACGAAGAAATATATATTAATACATACCGAAAAAAACCCATAAACGATAGTAGGTTAACCCTACATAAAGTGCGACCATACTTGACTACCTACTAACATTTTATCCTAATCTTATTGAAAAGAAAATACAAAAAGTGAAGAAACTATACCCGAAAATAATATAGAAAAGAACAGTAACAACAACAAATAATTCGATACTCAAACAAAGAACACAAGAAGTAATAATAAAATCGAATTCAAAAATAAGAAAAAAAAGTAAAATAAAAAAAAACAAACAAAATGGATGACGTGTCAGCATACACAAGACTCCCGGGTTTTCAACCAAATTATATCCTCTTAAAAATAAATAAATTAAACATATAAAAAAAATATATTGTTTAATATAATTAAAATTAACACTCCAACATTTACGAAAAAATAAACAAAAAACAAAAAAAAGAAACTTCATTACTCTTTTCTCTCTCTTTTTCCATCTTAATAAATTCACAGCTTTCTCTTCCCCAAATTCTCTCTCTCTTCGTTTCCAATCGATTTTTTTTTCCTATTGCTTTCTCTCTCTAAATTTACATACTCATATATATGATAACAATTTATAATTTAGGGTTTTGATTCTCACACTTGACGTATACAGGAACAGCGATTCTCAGGTAATTTTTGATTTTTTTTTGGATTTTTTTGGTGCTTCATACGCTATATAATGACCTAAATTCTCCATAATCTATTGTTACTGCGGAACTTTGTATTTGAGCGGATTTTTCCTAGATCTTAATGCATTTTTTTGTTTATTTTGATATATTTTGATGAGAATTTGTGTGTTTTTATGGATTGTGTAATTTGATCAGGTTGTGATATGTATTTAATCAGTGATTTGGTTGTATTGAAAAAGGAGTGTAATTTGAGGAGATTTGTTATGGAATTGAGTTTAGGGCTAGTTTTGTTTGGTAATGGAGGTGAAATGGGAGATAATGGTGTGATGTTTTGCATTTAGGAATTGGATAATTTTCTGTGGGGAAATGTGTTAAGGGTGTTAGGGTTGGGATAAAGTGGGATTTGAAGATGGAAGATGTTCAGCAGCAAATGCAGCAGAAGCCGGAGAGTACGGGGGATGATGTGCGTTCAGAGTTTGAGAGGGGACTGGAGGAGTTGGTGTGTGGTCACTTGGATGAGTGTATGTCGTATGCTTCGTGTAGTTCAGTGCGTAATACTGAGGATGAGGATGAAGAGTCTGATCAGCTTGTAAGGAGGAGGAGGAGGTCTGACCTTGAAGGTGATGACCTAGCAGAGTCGTCTGCTGCCAGGAGGCGCCACTCGAGGATATTGAGCAGGTGGGCAGCAAGACAGGCTCAAGAGATGATTACTACTATTGAGAGGAGGAACCGTGAGTCTGAGCTGATGGCACTTGCTGGTTTACACACTGTTTCAATGCTTGATTCCTCGTTCTTGAGGGAATCACAATCTCCTACCTCAAGGCGTCAGGGTGGTGATTCTGAGAGAATAAGCACGAGGGCTTCTAATATTTTGCAGATGTGGCGAGAATTGGAGGATGAACATGTGTTGAATCGTGCACGAGAAAGGGTGAGGGAAAGGTTGACACAACGGAGGAGCATGGATTCTAATACCAATGTTTCTAGTGCAAATATGTCGGAAAGCCGGGAAACTGATAACCAAGGTAGCTTGGTGGATGCTAGTGAGAGTGAGAATGAGTATGGTACTTGGTCTCATGATCCAATTGGACCACAGAATGATCATAGAGACCGTGACAACTCCAGCCGTGAACCATCTCCCGATCTAGGGGAAGTTGAGAGGGAGAGGGTGAGGCAAATTGTTCGTGGATGGATGGAGAGTGGGATCAGTGACCATTCATCTAATGTCTCTCAGCCTCAGAGAAATGGTGGTCCAAGAGGGGAATGGCTGGGGGAGACAGAACGTGAAAGGGTGAGAATTGTGCGGGAATGGGTTCAAATGACTAGTCAACAGAGAGGAGCTCGTGGTAGCCAGAGGGAGGAACAGTCCACTAGGCTTAGTTCTCAAGGAGATCGTGCTCGTGAAGGGTCTGTTGTGGACCATGAGGAAGCCCAACCAGAGCACATTCGTAGGGATATGTTGAGGCTGCGTGGGAGGCAGGCTCTACTTGATTTGCTTATGAGAATTGAAAGGGAAAGACAGAGGGAACTTCAGGGTCTGCTAGAGCATCGTGCAGTATCTGATTTTGCTCATCGCAATCGGATTCAGGTTGGTTGCTGATTTTATGCCTTTATTCTTAAGCCAGACTTTTCTTCGTGCTCTTTTCTTGTGTGGCATTCTCAATAGAAATTATGACTAAATGCTCCATGTCCGCTTTGGCTCTAAGTTTTATATCCTTCTACAGTCACTTCTCAGAGGAAGATTCTTGCATGAAAGGCCTGCTGAGGAAGAGAGACCACCTTCAATAGCAGCAAGTGAACTAGTTCAGCTAAGACAACGTAACACCGTCTCAGGGCTGAGGTATGTAATATAGCGTCTTGTTCCCTGGTTTGTTTTTAATATTTTGATCTTTTTGCCTTCATGAAATATGCCCTACTAATTAATTGGACTTCATGTTCATGCATTGTTGGTGTAAATAACATGTAGTAGGTGTGTTTTATGCTGTTGTGCTGTTGGTTGGACTGCCATGGCAAAAAAAGTTAAAGATCAGTCTATTCCTTGGTTATTATGGTGTAAAATAACATGTCGTAGGTGTGTTTTATGCTGTTGTGCAGTTGGTTGGACTGCCATGGCAAAAAAAGTAAAAGATCAGTCTTTTCCTTGGCTATTATGGTGTAAAATAACATGTAGTAGGTGTGTTTTATGCTGTTGTGCAGTTGGTTGGACTGCCATGGCAAAAAAAGTTAAAGATCAGTCTTTTCCTTGGCCATTATGGTGTATCCTAAGTTGTGTGGACTCTTCATTTTTGCTGCCGTACCCATGTCGACATGACACGGGTGCGGGATACGTGTGGGATTTGGTCAACCCACATCGGATACTTTGACCAGAGTCTATGGTCAAATTTGGGGAAAAGAGATTTTGATTTCTCAAAATAAAAGATAAAATAGATTGAAGACATGAGAAATGGCATAGCTTCAAAATTGTAGTCCTTTTGTCTCCTTTTTAGCTTTTCCTCTTGGTCAATATTCGTAGCTTCAAGTTTCAAGCCAGCCAGAGAGAAACTAAGAATTCAAGTGGTTGTGTTGTTACTTCTGGTTGATAGTAGCAACGATCTGTAAGGAGAGTTGGTGGAAGGCCTTGAGTGATTTTCTTTTTCTTTTTTTGAGGGAAGAACTAGAGAGCTTGAAAGAAGAAGGGTTCTTAGGGAAGACAACTTAAAAGTTTGGATTTTTATAGCCAAAGCCCTACACCGTATCTCTACTTGGATCTGGACCCCTGAATCTTAAAATTTAGATTTTGCCAAATATAACGCTCAGATTCGCATTGCCGTGTCGGATACCAGCACTCGAGTCCGAGCAACTTAGGGCGTATCTCTTGCAACTCAAATAGTAAACAACTGCACATTTATCTCTTAGTTGTGAGAAAATCTTCTCCTAAACATCTCTCTTTGTTGCGAAAGAAATCTTCTCATAAGCTCCCCTCTCTCACTAAGATGTGAGAAAATCTTCTGATTTACTAAAATCCCCTTACCATAATTCTTAGAGAAATGATGGTGAAAATTTTGATTCGCTGAAAATGAATGGTGAAATTGGTAAGTTACTGTTTGATCTCATAAATGCAACATTATCATGCTATACTTAAGATGTCTAATCTTACTGAGGCTTCTTTATACCTGTGCTATTGATGGACAAGTGAAGCTGCTGGCCAGTTTTCTGCCGTGTAAACTGAATCTACTAGCATGAGAATTGTTACTCCCTCTGGCCCAATTTATGTGGCTCCTTTTTCCTTTTAGTTTGTCCCCAAAAAAAGGTCACCTTTCTATAATTAGAAGCAATTTAATGTTGCTTTTTAGTTCTCAAAAAATAATTAGAAGCAATTTAACTTTAAAATTCTCCTTTTACCCTGTATGAAATGATTTATAGCCACACAAATATCTAAGATTTGTTTTAGACCACTAGTTTCAAAAGTGTTCCTTTTTTTCCTTAAACTTAGTGCCAAGTCAAATGGTGCTACCAAAATTAGGACGGATGGAGTATTTGAGTACATCTACAACTGAGGTGAACTCAAGTTAGGTTTAAACTGTACACTAGTTGGTATCACATTTAGGGATCCTCTGCTGTCATTGTGTTTGTCAAAATTAGTAGTAAAAAATTGTTGCATTGAACCTTCACTTTGGGAGGTTTCTCTCTTCAAAAGTGCTGTCAAATTGTATCTGTGGTTTCCCCTTTCTATTTTTATGAAGTTTTGGTATCTTTTCTTTGCTATTTTCCCCCTTTTTCTTTATTACTATATGACACCAGGAAGTGAATTGATTTTGATAAACCATAAACTTCACTTTAGTCAATACAGTAAAAAAAGATAAAAGGGAAAAGGAAACTGTTTCTAATTAATGTCCATTTCCTGAAAAAAGGTGGTTACTTTAATGTTTTTTCGTCACTTCCTCTTTTTTTTGTAACTTCCTCTATCTGGACATCAAGTTGGGATGAACGGAGTAGGTGATTGGAGCTGTTTTCGCGTAAAGCGTTTCCCCCTCCTTTTCCCATGTAGCAATAACATATAATTCATTGGTGGAAGGATTTGAAGTTCTTGTCTTTCACACATTAAAAACATCTGAAATGATTTGATATGTGTTTACCATCTGTAAACTGAGTAAAAATATTATTATTAAAAGGACTTTCTGATAACAAATAGAATAAAATAAAAGATAACGTAGCTTCTAGACTTGGCGCGCATGTCTGCTCGGACACCAGTGTCATAAAAAGAAAAGTAGCTTCTGGCCTTTCACCAGTCTCTCACCAAACTAACTTTACAGGAACACTCAAATGTTTTATGGTCTTAGCATGCATGTAAGACTGAATGTTGTCCTGATTATACTGATGTTTAGTTATAATAATATTAACTATTATTATTGGTATTGGTATTGTTGGTGTTGTTGTTAGTGCATGTGGTGATGCTTGTATTGTTGCCTTATTCCATTTCTATAGTTATTTAATTAGCAGATCTGGAAAGTACTACGGGCTTAGAGGAAATTAGCCTCTGTGGAATAAACATTTGAAGTATCCTTATTGTTCTGTCTCACTTACAAGCACTTGATTAGTTACATCTTTGCATGAGATATTTTCTGTTGCGATTGGTGATATTCAGTCCCTAGACCTAATGAGGGACTCTTTCTTACTTCCTTCTCTACTTGTCCATTTAACTAATTTTGATGTCTAGCTCTTTACTCAGTTGGAAATGATAATATTTGTCAGTTTAATTCATGAGTTGGTGATCTTTTTTCTCAACCAGGGAAGGATTCCGCTCCAGATTAGAAAACATTGTACGTGGTCAAGTAAGCAGCAATTCTGAAAATTCATCTAATAGTAGGAACAGTGATTCTAGAAATAATCAGACTCATGCACATCCTTCACAGGAAATCGAGAATGAAAATGGTGAACTAATGCAGACCGGCGAGCTGGAGAGCACTGTGCATCAGTTGCCTGATCGTGGTGAGAATTCTGGTCAGAGTATGAATCAACAACCTCCTCCTAATCAAGGAAGGGATCGAGTGGAAGCTGTTGTTGAAGCTGAGGAAGGAATACAACGTAATTTAACATCAAATGATTCTAATGTATGGACTGATGAGACCACAGAGAATGTAAGCAGGAATTGGCAAGAAAATCCATCAACTGCTAGGTCCCTTGAAACAACAGCGTATGTGGGGAGAGCAGAACATCGTTTCCCAGAAAACCAGGAGGTTTGGCATGAGGATGCCTCACGAGAAGCTGTGGAGTCTTGGTCAGCAGGACCTTCTGATCCTCCACGAATGCGGCGTCCTGTCCCGTTAAGGAGAGTTAGTAGATTCCACCCACCTGATGATGATAATGTGTATAGTATGGAACTTAGAGAGCTTCTTAGCAGGTAAAATTTATTTCTTGATTGAGTTTCAAAAAAAATTATTTCTTGATTGTGTTTTCCCACTCCATGCCTTCCTAGGCATATTTTTGGTCTGTTGTTTATTGGAAGTCTTTGTTGGGTAGGAGGAGTGTTTCCAACCTTCTTCGCAGTGGTTTCCGTGAAAGTTTAGATCAATTAATTCAGTCATATGTGGAAAGGCAAGGCCGCTCTCCTATTGATTGGGATCTGCATCGGAACTTGCCTATTCCTGCTTCACCTGAAATGGGTCCGGATCAGCAGAATGATGAGCAAAATGATGATCAGCAGGATGGAGTTGGCCGGCCTTCAATTGTGCTACCCTCTCCTCCTGTGCCACCACCCCAGCCTCTTTGGCATCAGGATTTGCATCACTCAAGTTGGCCACGTCATGCAGTGCATCGTTCTGAACTTGTAAGTCACCTGCTTCATCCTGCTTATCAAAAAAGCAAAAAAAAAGAAGATATTGCTTCGTTCTTGGAGTTATATGCTTCCATTCAGAAGGTATTGATCTTGATACCTAATGCGTGTAGTTTAGTAAGAAGACTTGGGTCTAACACGTACGAAAAGTGAAAAACTACTCTGGGTATATTCTTTACTGACGGGTGATTGGTGCCATGATCTTTTGCACTATCTTTTCTGGTCCTCTTTATTTTACCAAGTTTTCAGAAATCAGCAATCTGTGCTTACCAGTATCAAAAAGGAAATCCTGTTTAAGTTTATGTATGTTGCCAATGAGAAAAGCAGATGATATTCTGATCAAGCCAGGCGATTGATAATGGTTTCAAATTCTCACTTTTTTTTTCTAACAATATACAACAATTAAAATTAGGTTACACTTGCTCTTTAGCAACTAGTGATAGTGAAGCAACATGTTCCAAGATCTTTTGAACCATCATTTCCAATTCTGATGATCTTCCTAATTTTTCACAATTCTGGTAGTCTTTACCTGTATTAGAAAAGAGAATGCATCTTGGTTGGTGCTTGTCGTGAATAAGAAGAGATTTTGTTCTGTTTAAGCCAGACAATTGGCAATTGTTTTAAATTATTTTAAATTATTAAGTTTGTATGGCACAATCTACATCTTTTATAAAAATACAAAAGTCGTATGTCACTGTATTATGAGCTTACTTTGTGCTGTTCTGGAGCAGGAGTGGGAAATGATTAATGAACTTAGATCAGACATGGCAAGACTGCAGCAAGGCATGAACCACATGCAAAGAATGTTAGAATCCTGCATGGATATGCAACTGGAGCTACAACGCTCTGTCAGGCAGGAAGTTTCAGCTGCTTTGAATCGATCAGCTGGTGGTCAAGGTATGTTAGTCAACCTATGGTGTTATGTCGAACATCTCCTAACCTCCTGTTTTACCACACCACTTTTTTTTCCATCTAATTCGGTTTGGAATGCAAATGTAAACCAGGGGCTGCAGAGACCTCAGTCGATGGTTCTAAGTGGGGCAACGTGAAAAAGGGTACTTGCTGTGTTTGTTGTGATAGTCACATCGATTCCTTGTTGTACAGGTAAGAGTCATATTTTGCAATCTAATGAATCTCAACTGGATTCAACTTATATATACCCGATAGTTTATAGAATTTTCCATTATTAGTGTACTTAACCTATTTTATCAGTGACCTGCCTTTTTCGCCCAGGCTACTAATCCCACGACCTTTTTATGGATAGTGATCTAATGATGTAAACACACAGTATATAGTTAGAGTAACAAAATATTTTGTTCAAGATCACGTCAATAGTTTAAATGAGTCGTTTGTTTTATGCAATTGGCAGATGTGGGCACATGTGCACTTGTTCAAAATGTGCAAATGAATTGGTGAGAGGTGGAGGAAAGTGTCCATTGTGTCGCGCACCCATTGTTGAGGTGATCCGAGCTTACTCAATACTGTAAAAAAGACGAAAGGGATAGGATGGTAAAGACAGAAGGTTGGTAAGGTGTAAGAGGAGTTGTAATGCTCCCTCTACCAAGCTTCTCAGATTCTTATTATTCTGTAGAGTGTTTATTTACTTTTGCCTATGTTCTTCTAATTGTATATGGAATGCTATGCAATGTGTAATTGGAAAAACGAAAGGCACTTTTTTGCATCATTCATTCGTAAATAAAATTGTTAAATTCTTTTGCATTTTGATTCTTTTTATTTACCATTGATTTTAGAAGAAAGAGGAGTACGTTATAGTTTCTATCGTCATTTCATGAGACAAAATTTTATTGAAGCAGAGTTACAATAATAACATAACCAGTGTAATTCCACAAAGTGAGGTTTGATAATGATAAAGATGTACATTATTATCTTTGTATTGGTTGGGAGACTGTTTTTTGATTGACTATCGGTTCAATAGAGAAGCACCTGACGTAGGATTGCAAAAAAATAAAGAAAGAAGGAAAAATTACATAGATACACAATTTAAGATATTATAATTTCTAAAACTTCTTACCATTTAAAAAAATTACAAAAATTTCCTCTCGGATACATCTCTATCTCCTTTGGGACACATCCATCCCTTCTTGGATACATTCCTATCCTTCTTGGATTTACCCCTCCCATTAAGTAATGTATCGGACATCCAAAGAATATATTTGAGAGTAATGAAAAAAGTAAACATGACAACAAAATTGCAAGACGCAACTAATGAAACAACAAACAGTATTATTTTTTTAAAAAAAAAAGCACTCCCAGATTATTAAATTGTACTACTAAAAGTAGAGATTGATCAGAATTATGACTTCTTTTTGGGGAAAAAATGGACTGAAAATTGTGCCCGTAAGTTTGTGTAAATTTTGAAATACCAAGATGTTAGATGTGTGACATCCAAAACAAAAAAGACCCATAATCACAAATTGATACTCCGTATGTGATTGACTTGTGAGCTCATATAAGTAAATTTGTGCCACATCGAAACATAGAAAAGGATTTAAGGCGTATATATAGTTAGGCACAACAAATTGATGTTGTGTTAGTAGAAAGGAGAGATGGTTGGCATCTCCGATTAAGGCTTCCTACTTTGGTCGATCTTACCCCATTTTTTTCATTACGATTCGATTAAACTTTTTTTGTTTTATTGATTAAACCATTATTGAAATTCAAATAATTGTTAAACGAATGTTATGTACAATCCAATAGCATAAAGTACTTCTTTAAAAAAAATTAAAAGATCAGGACCACATAACATAAAACATAATCTTCTCTTCAATAGCATAAATTACAAAATCGTTTCGAACCATTTAACCGGAACATATTAGACTGGTTCTTTTTGTCTTTCTTTGTTACCTCAGTGCAGTTAAGGGTCGTTTGACAGTAAAGAGATAACTTCATGTATTAATTAATATATAAAATTTATACGACATTTAGTTTGCAATTTTAGAACCCGCAGAGAATTTATGTATTATCTTATGCGGAGTAGAAGATGGAATAACTAATACCTGCATAATTCTAAGCAGCTACTAAACGATCCCTTTAGCTGTTCTGGGAAAGTAAACTAGAATTATAACCAAGATGAGAAAAGCAGAATTCAGAATAAAGAAAAATATTTATAAGAAAAAGGAAAGAAGGAAAAAAAAAATTTACTCTAAAAATTTATTGCTTAATTTGTAGGATGCATCTGAATAATTACCTAGACCAATCATGTACAACAATGGCAGAAATGAACTTCTTGTACTCTGCTAAATGACTCCTTCACCAAAGAGGATCACAAACTACCTATACATTTGCTACTCTATTGGCGATTGTCACATTTTTAAATTATCGTATACTGGGGTCTGTTCAACGAAAATGACCCCAACACTTTTTCAACATTTTATTTCTACAATTCTTTCATTGAATGAGCTGTGTATGAAAATAGTGTACCGGAGAAAAAATGTCACATATCAGCACCAGTTTACCAGAAAGAGGAAAGGCTACGGTATCCTGTAGCTGTCTTCTGATCATGTATGGATTTCAAGGTCATTATGAGTTGCTCGCGCTGATCCTCCACTTCTGCATATTTAAGACTTATGTTCAGGTACCGGTCACGAATTTCTTGTAGTTCAGATTCAAGCTGAGATACTTTTTGCATATTATCGTCTCTTCCTTTGGATGACAAACTGAAGATACAAAGATGTGGATTGATTAGATTACAATAGTAAGTTGATCATACATACTTTTAGTCGATAATGCAGATAAGTATTTCTGAATCTACAGAATAAAACAAGCACATAGAGGAGATTTCCTTGACCAATATATATACTTCTCAGAGGCGAAGCTACAATTTTTGAGTTATAAGTTGTAGATTCTACAAAAGGTAGCTTATTGGGTTCTGGATAAACTATTTATACATATTAATGGATTTTAAACAAAAATACAAGTCTGGGCCAAAGGTTATTGGGTTCTGGTTAACACGTAAGCAGAACTGTAGCTCCGTCCATGATTTTCTTATTCTATCCTTAGAAAGGTATCGTTAAGGATTGTCAACTCAAGTGGTAGTTAAACCAGTTTCCAGTTGATAAAGCCGATTTGTCAGCTATAATTGGTTAACAGTTTTCGAAAGAATGGTCAGACTAGATGGATTTTACCAGTAGCAGAGTAAGATCATAAGACATAAACATCATGAGAAACACAAACAAAGCTCAGGAAACAAAACAATTATTTTTTATATTGGCTTACCTAATTAGATGGGATTCATCATGGATATAATTGCTGTCTAAAGTCTGAGCTACTGTATCGCCCGGAAATTGGTTCGCTGATACACTTTTGGCAAGAGTCCCTTGAAAATCTCTGTAGTAATTGCTTTCTTTGTTTCCATCCTAGATAGATATGGGGGAATGTCATGAGGTTAATAAAGATAAGGAAATTATATTAATTTTATTTTCCCTGAAATGGAAGTAATCAGTAAATATTACACACTGAGGAACACAAAGAAATGAAGATAGTTTTAGTACGACGTACCAGTTGAAAGTTGCCTTGAATCTTCTGAACTTTCAAGTATTTCTCTGATTGAAGAGATTGAGTAATTATCTCATGCTGATGCTTGCTGAAGTTCTCTTCCTCTACCTGTTTTTTCAGAAAACTAAACAAAAATCAGATTCATCGCCTACTGTATCATTGATTACAAGCTATATATAAGAGAAGTGGCATGGTTGACCTCTGAAAACTTCAGCTCATCTAGAGTAGGAATGGTATCATCATCCTCTCTTTGGTTGTCTGGTCGTTTTTTCGACAATTTTTCCTCGAGGGATGTGACTTGCTTCAAGCAGTTCTCTTTCTCGAATTGAAGGGATTTTATTTGCCACAGAAGTTGGCTATTTGCTCTTCTAAGCTGGCAAAGCTCATTTTTCAGCTCGGAAACTTTGGTACACATTACTTCTTTTGCAGTTAAGTCTCCTTCCAGCCTCAGAACTTTCTCCTCTAGTGCAATTGTCTTGTATTTGCATTTTTCTGCTTCCGCCACTTCCTTCTGCATGCAGGTGATTTCCTGAAGTAATGATGCCTTCTCTTCCTTCAACTCTTCACAATCTCCATATTTCAACAACAGTGTAACTTGTGTTCTCTCACTTTCAAACTTCATCCCAGATAGTGCTTCTTTAAGATACAAAACTTCCTCCTGAAGTAATGGTAATGTATGCAGTTGAATCTTTAGGCTAGAATTCTCTTCAGTCATTTGCAGCATTTGACATTCAGAAGACAGTAGTTTTGACTCAAGCTCATTAATGGTGCATTTAAGCTTTGCTTCACTGGATACAAGATGTTCCATCATCCTCAGTAGCTTATCACAATTAGCTGCCAAAGTTCCCTCCTTGGCTTTGGAAGTACCAAGTTCACTCATAAGATCTGACATCTCTACCATCAGGGATTGTACCTGTTCTTGCAACTTTTCGACTTCAACTGTGTTCTCCGGAGACATTTCACGCAGAGTGCACCCTTCTACAAGAAATTTTTCTCCATGCTCTTTAGTCTGTAGGTGGAGATCGTCAAGTTTGAACTTAAGGATCTTCTCTTTTGATTCAATCTCTTCCATCACTGAAGAAAAGTTAGCTTCTAAAGACTCTATCCTTTTCAAACAGGTGGAGAAAGAATGCTGAGATTTCCTCAATTCTGCTTCCAAAACATTATGGCTCACATGTAATTTTAATTTTTGTTGCCTTAGTTCTGCATTCAAGTTTTGAAGCAAACAACACTCTTCCATAAGACTTTCTGTTGTTGCTTGGAGCTTTGGATTTACTTTCTTCAGATACTCGCACTCTTCTTGAGCATCTAACCATCGCTTTTGCATCTCCATCAACTGTTCTTTCATATCGAGCTTTTGTGACTCCTTTTGATGTTCTAATTTTCTAATCTTGCTCTCAAGGCTCACAACACGATTACCAGAATGCTGCAGTTCCAAACGATTGAATTCCATTGCATCAGTCAAATGCCTTAGTTGAGCTTCCAATCCTGATACTCGTTCTGACAGATCTACATTTTCTTTTTCTAATTCATGCAAATTAAGTTCTAACTCATACTTATCACTCTCTAGCTCTAATGATTTCATTTCGTACGTCATTTTAGAGACTCCTCCACAAATACATTGATCAAGAAACATCAAACCATTTGCGGAAGTGTCTAAAGAATTGGAGGTGGCACTAAGTTCTTGTTGCATGTTTTCTATTCTCTCCTCCATCAGACATTTACTCATCTGGAGATCAGAGATTTGAGTACTCAAATCAGTCTGCTGATGCCTTAGCGCTTCGATCTTTACATCCTTTTTCAAACATTTTGTCTTCAGCTCCAGTATCTCCGAGTTCTTAGCTAAACTATCACTACTTAAATTTTGAATCTTGCCCTCTAGCACCTTATTTAAATCCTCAAGCCTTTCACAGCAAGAACAAGGAGTATTTTCCTTTGGAAGGTCATCCTTTTCCTCATCTTGAACTTCACATGCATCCTTTAATGTTGTTTTGGGTTCATCCTCGATATGTTGACTACCATCAAGATATAGAGCCAACCTGTACCTCAATAACTGGAAATTTTTCAACACTGCATTAGCTTGCTCGTCCTTAGCGGGATGACCTGTACATTCACAAAAATCTAAATTACATATAGCATTTTAAAACTCAGTGTTTATAAGTGAAAGGAGGACATTTTGTCTTGTACCCTGTTGCACAAGAAACATGCTAGATACTTACATAATGTGTTGAGTAGGGTATAGATATCTTCAATATGTCCTGACTCGGAACTCTGAAATATTATGGGTACATTTTTATGAGTGAAACGATCTTGACAATCTCCTTCCTGCTGACATTCAGATGGCATTGCAGCAACCTCAGTTCTCTGATCTTGTTCTTGTACTTCAACGCAACATGAGTTGATTTCAGCATTTGGCCTCAAAGCATTGTCCCTAACTAGTGAGTGAAACTCCAGAGCTAAGTTTTCTTCCTGATCACAGGTTTTCTGCTTACTTTCAGAACCCTTTGATTTCAGTTTGTACAGAAGTTCCAGGTTTTCTTCGGTCAGCTCCTTGCAATCTCTCTCAAGTTCCTGGAGTCTTTCCTTGAGAGTCTCATTTTCCTTGATCAGATCACAGTCAGCTTCAGCTTTGATCTCACTTGTCTTGGAGTCCTCGGCACTTAAAAGTCTGGATAACTCTGCCTTCAAATAAGTAATTTCCTCTTCTTGTTCTCTTGACCTATTTTTCCATTTTTCTTCACAATCTATAAGAGCCTGAGTCCTGTGATCTCGTTCAAGTTCAATCTCATGAGTTTTCTCCCTGATGATTTTCTCCAGATGGAGAGTGGTGTTTTCCAGATTTTTCTGTGATTCTTGCAACTGTTGAAGCTTGTCCTCTAGGTTCTGTTGGTTCTCAGAATTCGACTTTACTTCTAAAAGGTTCTTAATCTCCAATTTCTGCTTTTCAACAGTTTCTTCCATCTCCTGCAGAATAGAGACTAGTTGAATATTTGATTCTTGAGTTTTACTTAGCTGGAAAGACATATCGTCATTTGATTCTTTTTGAATCCTAAGTTCCTCTTTTAAAATCTTTTCAACACTATCCTTATCTCTGACTCGGAGCATTAAACTCTCAGTTGATTTTTCCTTTTCCATGGATTCTTGTAAAAGGATCTCAAGGTGTCTGATTTCTTGCATCGATCCATCACGTTCTGTACCCAATGAACAAAGCTCCATCTTAAGGTTTTCTATCTGCTGTGACTGGTCAGCAAACTCCTTCCTTGACATTTCCAAGTCAGTCTTTAAGCTTTGAGCATTTTGTTCCCACATCATGGCCTCTGCAATTAGTTCTTTACTGATAGTATCTTTGGCTTGTAAGGAGTTTCTAGAGGAAGCAGAAAGTTGCACTGATGCGGTGTTATCATGTGAGAACTGTTTGAAATCATCTTTTTGATTTTGAGCATTCTTTCCTGATCCTGAGATCATTAAATTATAGGGAGAGTTGTACGATTTGGGTGATTCACAAAAAGAGTAAGAACCACAGGATGCACTACTCCTGGAATCAATTGATTCTTGTCTACCAATTATGAGGTTACCATGCCTATTTGAGTCACTTTGGGATGAAAAGCTTTCTCTGCCCAATGAATCCTCTGTAGAGGCAAAGCTATGATATGAACTCAGCCGTGGGAGGCTTCTTTCCTGTTGGGAAAGCATAATCTAGCTTAAATTCTAGAGGAAGCTAGAGAAGATAAAGTAACAAAATAAATGCACCATTGATACTAGTAAAATAAGATCTCTAAGAGAAGACATGCGTTGATAATAATGAGAAATATACTTCAACTTCCGATATTTGAGCGTATATATGCATCCGGTGATTTCAGTTATTCAAGTTGTTTGGTCTATATCTATGATTTTATAGTTACTTGGCTTTCTTGTAATGTCCCTTAATTTTAAAAATTTGCAGTTTGTATGTCTGTCTGTGTCCATGTCCCACGCCATGTCTAAACTACTAAAGCTGCATTCAAGAATGAGATCCAGGCAATATTGCAGCCACTTTCCAGCCTTTTAAATATAATAATTATGGACCTTTTTATCTGGATGGTTCTAGATTGACTACCGACTGAAAGCGTTAGATCAAAACTCAAACTTGGCCAACACTGAAGATGAAGACAGGACATATAAATCTATAATTCTATTAATCATTTTCCATTTAAAGCCTAGTATTCTATTATTTGCATTTTAATTGTGAACTAAAAAGCGAAAATGGATATCCAAACTTTAAGTACAGTACTAGTTCTAATTGGGTGAATAATCAAATATTTGGATAATAGTTCAAAAACAAGATTTTTCTCATATAATATCCTAATGAATATCAACAGATGCATAAACCTTTCTGACTAGATAGTTAGATACCTCTGATTTCATTTCCATGTTATTGTATTCCATGTTCTCTTCTTCAGCATAGAAGGGCATGTCTTTGGATTCATTATCCCTACGATTTCAAATTGATTCTTTTTACTATGGATAGAGAAAAAAAAAAGAAGAAACAGAAATGTTGAAAACTAAGGAAGAAGTTGTTGTGTTCTAGAGACAAACCTGATTGATGTCAAACACTTGATCTCCAGCTGCAGAAACATAAGAAATTGAATCAGTAATAGTAGGTAAGTAAAAAAGCTGAGATTATTATGTACTCAGGTGTGCTTTAGGTAACATGTTCCTGAATGAAATATAGGCCAAGAACCTAAGGGAGTTGGCTGAAAATCTTCAACAAGGACCTCAGGCATTCAGGATGGGATCAACATTAAGATGCTCCAAATTATGAGTAATTTATTGCATTTGAGATGAAAGAAGTTAAAGCTGGAAATTTTTTATTCAAGTAAATCAAATTTGTTCAATTCTATTGCTTTCTTTAATCTTCACATATTTAATATGAAATCCCTAATTCTAAAAACATATTCAGTTTCACATTAAAAAGTAAGTAAAAATAGCATACAAGCATGCAAAGTTATGTGGCTCTCAAATTCTTATGAGCAAAGTAAGATGACAAAACAAGTATTCTTTCAGTATATAACTTGTAGAATTACATGGATACTATTGAACGGAAAACAAATTAAATTCTATTACTGAGAAGCAAACCTAAAACTTGAGAATTATTGAGCACAAATGAAAAGAAAATCTTTCTAAAGGGGATTACTAAGATCTGAGAAGCTAGTTGATACACAGAGTTCGTCATCTAAGCTCATATTAATAGCAGTGATTGATTCATTCGTTAAAAAATTAGGTTATTTGTTCCAGGTAAAGCAACAGAAAAGAACAAAAAAGAAGTTTCTTTGCACTTGAGTAACGGAAGATGAACTTGTTTATTGCAAAAGAAGCATAGAATCTTGGAGAAATATGATATGGTGGGTCTACAAAGAGTAATTCCTGAACATGTTGAATTAAAATGAAGGAAAGAAATGGTAATCATAGGATATACTAGATAATGTTTTGCATTTTAAAGTGCAAACATCAAACTTGAAAGTATTAGAAGAGGTCTCACTTGTAGAACTGTGCCATGGTTACATTTTTTCAAAGGTAAGGAAACTGGAGTAAAAGCTTTTGCATCCCTGAAGCGAGCAAGATTTACAGAAGCCTCTCCGAGAATGCTAGATCTTGCAGATCCCTGAAACAGAAAACTGATAACGTTATAAACATGAAAACTAAGAGCCAAGTATAGCAAATTCAGTAAGCTTAAAGCTTATTGAACCGATAACTTCAACCGATAGAAATATAGGAAGGTGTCTGACCATTGTTACAATAAACTTAAGAGGGAATTGCTCTTGGTTGTTTGAAATATCATCTGGGGTAATCCACATGGACTGTGACCATGTTTCTGTCCATTTGCAATTACCATTTCGTACTGAGGCTTTCCCTGATTTGCTGACTGTTTTCCCTGTTTCCACAGAGATAAGAGAGAGGGAAAGTTTGTCCCATCCTTTAGGTACCTGAGGGAAGTAAACCCATAGAAAGTCTCATAAACTGAAATTGGACGTAAAGTTTCAGTCAAGATGATGATAGCGAGGCCATTGAGACGTCAATGTTAGATGATTAGTCTTTGAATTCTATCTAACAAGTAAAAGAAATATAGACATCGTTAAAAATGTTCCATAGATATAAGCAGTTTGAGAAAAGGATTTTGTAGCTAGTCATTATCTTAAGAGTATCTGTTCAGTCACAAATACTGAAAGCAGGGTAAGAAATTCACCATGTTAAACATTACAAATTTACAAGAACAACGATTGGATCTTTTGAAACATTTAATGAGGTAACAACAACATATCCAGCGTAATCCTACAAGTGGGATGTGGGGAGGGAAGAGTGTACACAGTCCTTACCTCCGAGGTAGACAGGCTGTTTCCGACAGAACCTCAGCAAGAAATGAGGCAAGAAGTGAAAATCCAAGGGAAAATAGAGTCTATAGCAGTTAATAAGCGAATATGTAAAGACGAGACAAGACGGTGTATATGGTACTAATTTGACCTAAATTTTTTAAGGCTGTTTCCTTTATGAGTTATTCATTTCCTACATTGTCCAACATTATTATATCCCTGAAATATTTATGTGTTATTTAAATATATTTCCTTGTGTACTGTCAATTAAAGCTATTATGATCTATTTTTCTGTTTTGCACTTTTGAATTCAGGTACTAACCCTTCCGTGCACCTCCGTATGTGTCATTTATTCATACCATTGTACATATGGCTTATACTGCAACGTGGTTCCTAGTTCAATCGTTTATTACTAATAATACCAGAGTAACAGACTGGTTACATCAATTCTGGAGCATTTGCCATTCCATTGTTTCCAAGAAAATATGTTTTTCTGGTGTTTCTTTCTCTGTCTCCTGCCAACTATGAAGAGAACCGTAATCCTTTTTTCATGTAATTTAGGAGAAAAAATGCCTCAGATGTCTGCATGGCAGCTAATGGCTTTTAACAAATTTCATTTTCACATTTACCGCGACTAAGGAAAAAAAGAAACTAATGGACAACGGACAACCAGGTTCACAGCCCATGCATACATGATACATCACACAACTGCCACTCAGAACCTCTGTTAGTGCTTACTCATCTTCCAGAATCAACTGCTGAACAAAAGCAATTGAATGTTTCATTAGTAGATTGACCTACTTCGATTAGTTCAGCCACCTGGTTGTATGCAGCTAATAGTTTGCTGATTGTTGTTTTGAAATTAGATTTGTCATATTCAGAAGTTTGCTTAACATCTCACTCTAGTCCAACTATAGTCTTGCAGTTATTTTGATCATTTCTATTGCATAAGTAGGCACGGATAACTATAACTTACACTCATCTCCCTATTTCCCATGTTAAATACCACAACATTCAGTGTCAGACCCACAAATTGGTCATATCCAGTGACCCCTCTAAATTTTGGAAAAGCCCATTTCGTATTATTTTAATACTTGTGAAACCCGCAATAAGGAACGCAAAGTGGACACTTAATGAAGATTTCTTATGCATTTTCTATAGCACAATTCCCCTATTTGGAATATCATAAGTTTTGGTTCACTTTTCAGTAAAAAATTTCAGTATAATTTCGATGAATCAACAAAGTTATGCTATCTAATAGCTTTCCGTGACTTGGAACAATAACAAAAGACTTGTACAATAAAATATTGCAGAAGAAGATAAATTCCAGCCTATCCAACAGATAGGTCCAAATAAAAACACATGTTACAGAAAAAGTATTAGAATAAACTGCACATGCACTTATGCTCTCCTTTATCAACACACTCTGCCAAAATAACATTTAGCTGAAACGGTAACTTACACACAGAATCAAACACGAATAAGAACAATCCAAATATATCACACAACATTGATTTAATTGCTTCAACTTTTTTGTTCTTCTAAAAATCACAAATTATCGCATAAATTCCCAACTCTACCGGGTGCGTAAACAGTAAACCAATTAAACAGCAGGAAAAATCAGTATCAAAGAGCTAATTGCACGTTCTAAAATTCATATCAAGCTGTAAATTATACTTCGAAATACTCAAAACACACATATAGAAACACACAGAGAATTACATTGTTTTATTTGCTTCAAAACTTATAAAAGCATGTAAATAGTTAACCAATTATAAAAGCAAAAAACAGAAGAAATTATCAGTATGAAGAGCTAATTGCACATTCTATAATCCGTACTTAAGCTGTAAATTAACCCTCGAGATACTCACAGTCACAATACCAGTCTCTCTCTCACACACACATTGATTAATTTGCTTTAAAACACAAATTATTGCAGAATTACCCAACTCTATCGACTATATCAGGCATGTAACTAGTAATAAACCAATTAAACAGCAGGAAAAAAAATCAGTTTCATGAGCTAATTGCACATTCAATAATCCGTACTTAAACTGTAAATTATACCTCGAGATACTCCTAATACACGCACATTGATAAATTTGCTTGAAAAACTCACATTATTCAAAAAATTCCAAACTCTATCAGGAATCTAAATAGTAAACCAATCGAACAACATAATACACAGTTCTATAATTCGTATTCGTACTATTAAGCTGTAAATTACACTTCGAAATACTCAAAATACAAACAGAGATAGATAGATAGATAGAGATAAACCTGTCGAGCTTGTAGGTTGGAGAAGGAGAAGTCAAATCGATGTCCTGATTTTTCCAAAAAAGAAGACGACGACTTGTGCCGGTGATGCAATTTCAAAATTTTATCTCTGATCATCATCTCAGAGTAATAATTATGCAAAATGCAGATAACTAGAGCTTGAAAATATCAATGGAGATGGAGAGAGAAGTTGTGTGCTATATAGAAAAAGTGAAAGTGAAAATGGAGTGGATAACTGAATTTGTGTGTGTAGCTAGAGCGCACTAGTGGTGGGTTTAGCTATATTCGCTACCTGTCTTTTTTTTTTTTCAATATTGGAGTTGGTTGCAAATTGTGTGTGAGCTAATTGTCCTTTACTGCAGTGCAGATTCCTTTTTTTGTTGTATAAAGTTTTCTTCTTCCTTTTTTGTTTTCACTGGGTGGCACATGTTTTTTCATAAACAGTAAAAGTTACTGGGGTACTCTTTGTTTCTTCTCAATTCTGTGTACCGTATAGGTATTAAAGTCCGATTAATTTAGATTCGCATTGTGAAATGCTTATTTTGGAGCAGTGCTTGTAGACATTAAAAATTAACGTGTTTAATTCTAGAAGGACTCTATAAAATGTATTTGATTTTAATTGGAATTCTTGGAGACTTACTCTAATCTTAAATCTTATTTTCATAAAGAGATTAAATTCAAATCATTCAAGTTCGAATATATGTATCTAACGGCCCTCGAATCACAAAGAAATTCAAATCATCCCTAATTTGAAAAATACGTCACTACAACCCTTGAATCTATTTTACGAGAGAAGAAACAAGGGTGAAATCATGAATAAATCTTATGAGAAAAGAATGATTTGAAGGAATAGATTTGTACCGATATTATTTATCAATAAAATATTCATGTTTTTTCATATTTTTTTGTGATGGTAATTTATTTCCTGTTACTTTTGAAATTTGTAGTAAACAGTGCGATCTACTAAATTTTTTATTATTCATATTTATGATTTGAGATCTAAACCTCTAAAATTCAGTAACTGGACAACAAGTATTTGAATTAACCAATTGTAATACTAAATTCATAAAATTGAGTTCTTGTAACAGTAACTTTTAAGTTAAAGTAACTTTTAAATACTTTTGCAGTATTCGAATAACTTTAAAAAGTGCTATAAACACTTGATTTTAAACAAAGATAATAAAATAACTCAAAAATAAAAAATGAAAAGTCAATCCATATTCGACGAGAGGGAGTTGCTCGGATGGTAAACACCCCTCACTTCCAATCTGAAGGTTGCGAGTTCGAGTCACCAAGAGAGCAAAAGGAGTGAGAGCTCCTACGGAGAAATAAAAAAAAAAGTCAATCCATATTCCAAATAAGTAATTTACTTATCCAAACAAAAAATACAAATCACTCAAAAATCAAATTTCTGGCTTGAAAATGACACGTCATCGCCAGAATATCAATTTGTCACTGTATACATGCCACGTGAGAAAATTACTGTAAAAGATAAAATATACATTATGAAAATTTGACTTTCTTAAAAAAAAGGTTTTTCTCACGTGGCATTTAGTTAAGTTATTTTATCGTTGTAAAAACTAGTTTTATGACTTTAATGTTTGAAATGCATTTTTTGAATAGAAAAAAGCGTAAATTTAATAATTGCCTGTATAAATTAATCCGTATTTATTTAAAATCTGATTTATTCAAATTCGATAGAAAAAAATCTCACTTTAAAAAATAAAACTACTCAAACGTTTGACCTAACTTTTAAATTTAGGATTGTAGTTAACAATAACTACAACATCCCTGTCATTGTACCCTTCTGTCTAGGACATATTTGGATAGAACTCGGACCACATGACTTAACAACAAAACAGGCCATGTTTCACCGACAAGGGGTGTAGTGGATTGGTAAGTATTCCTTCATTTTTAACTAAAGGTCTCGGGCTGAGTCTCTTTGGTACAAAGTCACTTTTGTTAGAGAGCGTTTTACCCCAATATAGGATTTTTCGGCGTGAATCCGGATTTAGTCAGACTCTAATGTGAGTACCGGACATTGAGTGAGAAACAAAAAAAAAAATACAAATCTGAATTTAATCGGACTCCAATGTGAATATCGAATACTTGGCGGAAAATCAAAAAAGAAAGAAAGAAAGAAGGCCATGTTTTACTAATTAAGATTGACCGTTGTGCCGAGATTATATATATAGAGCTAACATTTTTAGTTTATGAGCTCTATCAATTAAGGATAACTCGGAGAGCATAAAGTATTGCATGTTAACAGGATTGGGAGAAGGGCCACATTCCAAGGAGGAGTAGTATGACGTAGACAATCCATCAGAATGTCAATATTAGTGACTGTTTCCACAGCTCGAATTCATAATCTATAGATCACACAAAGACAACAAAAAAAAGAAGAAGAAAGAGGCCATGTTTCACCAATTAATGCGGCGAGATTATATAGAGCTAATATTTTGAGTTTATGAATTATGTATCATTAAGGATATATAACTTGGAGCATAAAGTATTTTCATGTTAGCAGGATTTAAGGAAGGGCATACATCCAAAGGAGTATGATGTAGACCAGTGGCGGATCCAGGATTTAGAGTCTGTGGGTGCCAAATAGACTTATCGATTAAATTAATTTTATATTTGATTAAATTATTCCTCTTTTCGATATAAATTAATTTTAGTTCTCTAATTTTTCTTAAAAGAACGTGTGCAACAATTTCCTTTTTCTTCAAAAAACGTATGCAGCAAATTTCTCAAAAAAATAGGTACAAATGGGATTCAAACCCGCGACATCAGCCTTCTAAAGTTACCCTCCTACCATGGCACCACAAGCCAATTTTGTTCTCTGGGTGGCACGCTTTATATTTATATAAATATTATATATATATATATACCTATGTATATATAGAGTTTCCGCCGAAGTTCGGGGGTGGCGTGGCACCCCCACACCCCTTAATAGATCCGCCCCTGATGTAGACAGTCTATCCTAATGTCAATATTAGTGACTGCTTTCACGACTTGAATCCGTAATCTATAAATTACACAAAGACAACTTTATTATTGCTCCAAGATGTCCCTACCCATATGGTACCTAGTTCTCATGATAACTAGAAATGTCAGTTCTAAAGACTTGAATATTTTTACATTAATTTCATTGAAATGGGATCAACCACCACCTAATTGATTCAAACTCAACATGGACCAAACCTATTAAGCAAAAATGGTCCTTTATATATGGGGTTAGGTTTAAAGTAGTTAGATTTAATAAGTATATTCATAAGCAATTTTAGTCTTCTAGTTAGTTATTACAAGTAAGCACTTTTGATTAATTTCTATAAAATTGAATAAACTCTATCTATTTGATTTGAGGGGGACTGTGAAAAAAGAATTTAAGATTTTTCATAAAAATCGCAACACAAAATATTGTACTAGATATCAAAAGTAGAACAAAAATAGTAGAAACTATAAAAATTGTACCTCTAAATGTGAGTTCTCACTAAAAATTTTCCGTAGTTTCCATAAAATTGAAACAGACATAATTTATTAAATATTTGACGAATATTAAAAATGCTCACTTTTAACAAATTTACTAGATCAAAACTGCTTAGAAATATATTTAAGAATGTATATATATTTACTAGTCCATTTTGTTACTTTCTAGAACCTACAACAACAAAAATAATATTGAAAGGATGTATATAGGTAAAACTTTATTTGATAAGAGATGACACTCAACAATAATAACATAGTGAGTGAAATTCCGAACGTGAGATTTAAAAAGAGTAGAACATATACAGATCTTATCATTACCTCGTGGATGGTACTCTTATTGCTAATGATTGCAAGTTATTAATTAATTGTCTGAAATTGTTGTATATATACATGAACCACAACTTTAGAGAAAGCAAATTAAATCAGCTCAGAGTTGTTTTTACTAATCATGAAAATACTTTAAATAGCTTACAATGCTACCATTGGTTAAAATATTAATAATATCTTCTATTAAACACAAAAAAGAGTAAATATGGTAAATGAGTTAAATAGACCATAAATAAAGTTGAGAAAAATATTTATATATAATTTAAACAAATATTATGAAATTCGCCGGTACAATCCGGGTCTTGGGAAGGCAAGGGGGCAAAATGGTGGAGATAAAGGAGCAGGAGATAATTAGCGTGAAATGTCACTTATTATAAGTTATATTAACACACTTAGTATTTTTTATTTTTTATTAAGATAGTCATTTATTTATTTATTAGATTTTTTTTTTCCTTGAATGAAATACTTGTTGGGTTTTAAAGGTGTGAACAGGAAATGAAGGGTTGTGACTCTCCTGAAGAGTTGTGAACTTTATGAAAGGTTGTGTCCTTTCTAAAGGGTTGTGACCGCTTGAAATGTTATGCCTTTTCCAAAGTGTTGTCTTCTTTCTGAAAGGTTGTCTTCTTTCCAAAGGGTTGTGACCTTGACCCTTTGTTGGCTATAAATAGAGAGGTTTTCTCTCATTTTTCGACATCGAATTCTTCCCTTCTTTTGCATACATTTCTTACAAAACAAAATCGATCGATCGTGTCTGTGTGTGTGATTCGTTGCTGTCATTTTGAGTTCGTTGAAATTATCGAAGTTTGAGGTACCACTACTTCTTTAATGGTTAATCCGTTTTATCTTGGGAGGAATTAATCTGCAACCTCGGGTACTTGAGGGGATTAAATTTCTTAAGGACACACAGTGGTTTCTGTAGACTCGGATAGTTTTTTGTGTTTTTCTTTTCATCTTTTATTATTTCTGGTTTGCTAATCTGAATACAGGAGATAACAATACTTTGATTAATCAACATAAGAAAATTGAAAGTATTTCAAAAGAAATATTTTTCTCCCTAACAAACACACCATTCATTGACATTAATTTAATAGTATCTTTTTTTTTTCTTTGTCGTAAAATGTCTGCAGTTGAAATTTGGGGAAATACTTTTTATTTTCTTCTAGATCTTTATTATTATTATTATTATATTATGGGAGACCAGAAATTTAATAATAGAAGGTGACTTTATTTCTTTGGTCAGTTGTCAATGAGTCAATACATAGGATATAGATATATATATATGGACTTTGAATTATGGCCAACCAGATTGTGCAGTAAACTAAAGTGGAAAAATTCACCATATAGCAAATATATATAGGCTTTAAATGGATTTGATGTTTTGAAAATGATCATAAAAAGGGTAGAGGCGAATTCAGAATTTAAAGACTTTGAATGTATTAATATTACCTTAGCTCAAATATGAGCTTTAAGTTAAACTTAAAATAAAAATAATGAAAATAGGGGTCTAGCTTGATTCGAACTCAAGTCTCGCAGGCGGTACCTTTGACACATGTACCAGTAGCACAACATCATGCTTATACTCATCATGGATGCACTGTTAATTATATTCTAATTTCTGTCACTTTCTCAAGATAGATATACACATAATTTTTTCTGAAGTTAACGGATGCACGTGCACCCACACCTTTATAGGGTGAGTCCGCGTCTGTACATGAATGATAGTGATTATATAGTGAGGGAAAATAAACAACTGATTGTTGAGGTATGTTTAATATATAGATGGTGATAGTTTAAGTAGCAAAAAAAAAAAGAATAACGGATAGTTATATATATGAATAGCTCACGAAAATAATAATAATTTATGTATGTTTTTAACCATATTTGAATCTGATTAAATTTCTTAGCCCATTTAATAAACGGCCCCAGCACTCTATTTTTTTTAAAAAGAGTCTAATTAAATTACTAAAATTCTGTCGAACCCATAATTGTTATAATTTTGATTTTGCCCTTGAAGGTTACATCTTACAAAGTAAAACTACGTCCTATGAGCTACGTTTACATGTGTTTGAAGAGTTGTGGAAAGTTGATTATAGTGGACATGAGGAGATGTATTAAAGAGAAAGTTGATTATGTACTTTACTTGAGCCAAGAGTCTATAAAACACAATATTTTTATCAACTTAAAGTAGGAATAAAATTACGCACACGAATAGACACTACTATTTTTAGATTCAATTCATAAAATTATATAAATATATATGTTATTATTGGTATAATATTTTCCATCAAAAGAGAAAATGACTTCCTTCGTACTGTACACATCATTAGAGTTGTACACGTAGGCCCTAGCCCAAATAATTGACTCTAGAATATGTCAATTGTATTATGTTTGTTAATTAAAGGTCAATTAATTACACTAACTTCACACTGCAATTGTCAATCTAGTACTAAAAAGAACAAATTTGGGACTTTAGGTCCCTGCGTCCACATTATATATATATATAAGTTGAATAATCTATTCCAATCATTTCCAATTAAATCTAAGGGAAAAAGGGCAAAAATACTTTGAATTTTTCAAATTAGGTTAATGAAGTGGATATTTTTAGCCAAAATATTAATATTTGGGCGTAATATTGAGTGTGCGAATAAAATTTAATATTGTAACTAGAACAAAATTGCATATAACCAACGCTAAATTCATGTTGGATAAGACGAGTATGAAGATGATGGACTAATGATGACACACCTTTACTTGTGTAAGGGCTGATTTACTACGTCAGCCTCATATGGATGAACAATATAATTAATCTTCAAAAAAACTCATAAGATGATGAATTATATAGAATTAGTTCGTGATGAGTTATGTGGTACTTAGTTTTAAGGTGGGGGGGGGGGGGAGAGAGAG
>NW_006239247.1:598247-608065 GCF_000226075.1 Solanum tuberosum | reverse complement strand
GTATTTTTTTTAGGGGGGGGGGGGGGGGAGAGAGAGAGATTGAATGTGCAAACAAAGTCTTATATTACTAACTGATAAAAAAAAGGATCCATATGAGATGTAGCGATACTCACGACTTGAAAATCTAGGGTCAAAATTGAGAGACAACCTCAATTTTATTTTATTTTTTGCTTAAAATAGATGTCCAATGGTTTCCCTATGTTACAAAAATCAGTATTTTTATTTTAAAACTTAGTTGTGTATAATATTTGTATACTTAAACATGTTGGGAAAAAACATCAATACTTTGTATGCCAGGTATGTATATCGAGTTTTTGAACATTACTCTAAGAAAATAGTGGACTATGCAACTAAAACTTAAAAATAAAAAAAAGTGAAATTTTAAATACACCGCTAAATACACATGAAAACTATAATGATCTTTTAAGCCATACAATATTCTTATTCATCAGCTCGAAAGAATTACAATAATATGGTTGCCTATGCTCCTTTTTGCAAATAATTAACTTATTTGCTAATTTGGGATAATTAACAATCACTACTACTAATAACATACACAAAATTATAATCTCTGATATATTGGTACTTGACTAATTCAGATTCCTATTGAGAAGTCTCTGTTTATAGGGTAAAGCATGTGACTCTATTTTCAGGGCTCGAACTCGTGATCTGATTAATTAACCAATTTTCTAGATTCCAAGAAACTTTTGCTCTTGTGTTCACAAGATGAAAGATATTGAAGAAAAGTAGTAAAATCAGTATCCTTGTAGAGTTTAGGGTTTGATTCATTGATGAGATTTGGAGAAGGCTGAATTTTGGAGCTATAAGGCAAACTATGTAGTGAAGCAACTGAGATTCTTGATTTTGATGAATTTACAAGTACCCTATGTAGCACACTTTTGTACCTTCCATTGCTGAAAATCTGTAAAGTTGATAGGGAAAAAAATTAGACAATATTTTGAGAAACACATAAATTAGAATAATTTAGAGAATTTTTTCTGGTTTTTCACTCGGTGTCTGATACTATATCGGGATCAGACTAATCCAGATTTGTGTCGAGTACGGTTTTATTAAAGAGGGGAGCCTTAAATTGACAAATAACCACTTTTCAGCCCTTGTAAGTTGTAATTGAGAAATGACTTGAAGTTCCCGTATTAAACTTAAAACTCCATAACAATAACTATTTCTTCAAAACACGACTGAAAAGTGGTTAGTGAACGTTATTTATACAAAACTCTCCCTATGTCGAAGTTAAACGATAAATGAATTTTTTAAGTTTTGAACAAAAAGGTCGTTCGAATCCCTAAAAATAGTAATAGTATCACGTAAATTGAAATAGAACTGACCTCAAGATGGTCTCCAACATTGACAACAAAGGAATTTGGAATAGGTTCAACAGTCAACCATTTTCCTTGATGTTGTATTTGTAAACCTTTCACTTCATCTTGTAGTAAAAGTGTAAGTAAGCCATAATCTGAATGTGGTGGCATTCCAAGTGTTAAATCTGGCTCTGGACAAGAAGGATAACAATTCAACACTAAAAGTTGGCTCCCATCCTCAAACTCTTTCAAATTTTGACTATCATTATTGTTTTCATTATTCACTAATCCCAAACTTTCAAGAATTGCTCCAACTAGCAATTGGTACAAGAATTTTGCTTGATTTGAGTAGTTTGAAGCTGCCTCCCTATTCATCAATCAAAAAAGTAACTATTAGAAAAAGATCGTAAATGATATACATATATTATACACTAATTATACACGGTTATACACATATTATACGTAGGTTATATGTCCTCTGGCTATTTTTAGTTTAAGCGATTGAGATAGTGGCTATTTATGTTAAAGAATTTAATTAATTTTTCATGTCAATTTACTTTTGCTGAAGAAATTTATATACTTAAAAACTACATAAACATAGTATTATAATAATGAAAGTTCAATAATACTTAAATATTTGACTTTTGGAAATAATTAAACTATAGTGCCACGTAAAATAAAACAGGTAAAGTAGTTGACTTTAGAAATGATTAAGTAAGCAATCTAATTGAATTTGTAAGTTATGATATTTAATAATGCAAGTAGAGATCTTATTATAAAAGTTGACTTTGTTTTTTTTAATTATTATTATTTTATAATATTAAAATAATTATAACCTGAGATCTACTGGAGAAGAGGGCCAAAGTGAGAGCAAATCACTTGACAAAGAATGGCAACTAAGTTTAAGAAAATCCCTCCAACAAAATACTCCATCTTTGTTTTGATTAAAACTTGTTCCAACTCTTACTGGTGCTTGCATATCAATAGACATGTATTTGGCTCTTTCTTCAAAGGGAAGTTCAAAGAATTTTTTGCCAACTTCAATTATGTGTTGAATTGTGTCACTATGAATACCATGATTCACCAACTGCATCAAGATAACAAAAAAGTCAGAATCTACTGCTCCAACTAATTTAAATTCGTATCGTACAAGTTCACTATGGGATATTTTAGTGCTCTTTATCGATGATGACATTATTTTCAAGGTCTAACAGGAAATATCTGGTTAAGAGTGAAAGAATATTTTCAATATGTACACCACCGCAACACAAGAGTGAAGCAAGATCTTATTTCGATGTATGTGAGTTCAATTGAGTTCATTACTTTTGGCTCGATCTATGTATACGTGTGTTTATGTAAGTTAAAGAATTTAAAATGTATATGAAGAAGGTTGCAAAAAGCCAAGGAGAAAAAGGAAGAAAATGTGATCCCTTTTAGTAATGAGAAATATAAAAGAATCGAGTCCTCGTGGTCAATAAAGTGGATTGAGAATCACGAGGTCTCGGATTTTAACAAAAATGCAACGTGATTTCTTCTCATCTGTTTAAATCTCGGTGGACAGACTTACTCGGTACATATGTTGATTTTGGAGATAGCAAGGTACTCGTGAAGTTAGTTCAGGTACGTGTAAGCTGTCTCAGACATCACGATTATCGAAAAAAGAGAAGTGGTTAAATTGATTAGTGTACAAAGTTCAAATGTTACCTGAAAAAATCCATATTCTTCACAAGCTTTGGCAAGGGATTTGAGAACTTGAGATCTATTGGGGCCTTGCAATTGAGCAAAATCAATAATAGGCAAGTTGAAATTTTCTTCTTTTTTCACAATTAAAGGCCTATCTGAAATTGGCAATATATATTTTCTTGGAATTTTAGTAATCCCACTTTCACATAAATGCCTAACTCCTTTTTGATATCTACACTCAATTTTTTCCTCATAATTTTCCTTAATTTTTTCAGTTGCCAAAATATTCATTGTTGGACACATTATAATATGTGAAATATTTCAAAAAATAAAAATAAAAATTGGTAACTTGAAGAAGGAGTTTGAAGAGGGAAAAGGGTGTTAATTTGATGAATTTTTATGGTAGAAACAATGTACTTATATATAGGGAAAAAACATGGCAAAACAATGTTAGTTGATTATATTAATTTAAACGATTTTAATTAATTAGGTAAGTCTTATATCTAGACTGGTTCCTTTATCAATTGCCATGCAAAAACACAAGTGTTGACTTGGTGTGGGTCAAACAAAGAGACTTATTTCTTTTTTTTGGTATTTATGTACCCATTGATTAAACTAATTCAGATTCATGTTACGTATGTCTCATTAAAGATGGAATCGATCCATGTATAAATCGAACATTGAGTTAGCATACACGTCAAATAAAACAACAAGATTCAGTATTCATTATGTGACGTAAAATCTATCAAGTACTCGAAAGATATTTGATTAAAAATGAAAAAATCCCGTTCAAATATGGAGGCTTTTTGGTTACCGAAGGAACTAGTCTTTTTCTTTCCTTTTGTGGCCCCCTTTAGCTCTATACACAATTTCAATTTTCAACCTTTTGTGGACCAATCTAATATTCCAGTACTGTCCTAGATCTGCCCCAATTTTGTCTATTGGGGTATTATACTTATTTTGAGTCTTTTGTTCCCCTTGACTTGTCTAGAGATGTTTTAAATTTTTCAAAAATATTCAAAATTTAGAAGTAGGACCAATACCTTGAGGATAATAAATATAAAACGCCTGATAAAATTGAATTCTAAATTGATTTAATTAATAAAACTTAATTTTATAGCAGGGTCTTGAAGAAAAAATAGGTGGAGAAAGGATAAGTGGTTGAAGTATGACCATAGAAAAGTACATTCACCATTTCAAGTATTCAATTGAAAGTTAGGACACCTCAAATGGAGTCTGAAATCTAAATGAAGGGAGAAAAGCTCAAACAAATAGAAAATTGACGAAAACAAATATTCATTCTAGCTACCTATAGCATAGGAAATTATAGTTCTATAGGGACCCTGGTTAACGTCTCACACCTAATGGTCGTTAGGGTTGTTTTTGTTGAGAAGGCATTACCAACTTATATTCAAAATATTACATAAAAGAGTTTACAATATTCAAGAATTGTAGGGATCGGAACTAAAAGATCAAGATCAGATCTCTAAAATGAGTGTTCTAGAAATTAATAAAGTCTAGAATTATTCTAAAAAAAGGGTCATTCTAAAAATGAGTAATTAGAGAAATATTCTAGTATGGAGTAACAAATATCCTTAGCTAGATTTTTTCATTAGTACCAACTATAAATATATATGTACTCAAATAAGAAAGTAAATAGTGAGTGATCAGGTAAAAATAAGAGATAACAAAGAGTCACTAGAATATGAGTGCAAGAAAAATTAAGTGCAAGAGTTGTAATTTCGTAGGTTATCATTACTTACCGATAAGAAAATTCAAGTTGTGAGTAATATTTTTTTTAAAAAATCAAGCAAGAAGTGTGAGAGAAAAAAATGATTAGTTAGAGTTTGAGTGCAAAATAAAAAATAAAAAATAGAGGGTGACAGAGTTGTAAGATCGAAGTGAACTTACTTCATAATAATAAAATTCAAGTTATAAGCAAGTAATCAATTTAATCTACCATCTAATAAAAAGTACCACCAATATATATAATCCGTTAATATGCAACAATTTCTCTAGTAGCATAAGCTAACTTAATTACAATGTATCAACTATCAAGAATTATAATTTAGTGATATCGATCAAACTCTTCACATAATAAATAAAATGTGTTTAGTTGTCCGATACGATTTATATTGTGACTTGTATATGAGAAAATATCAAAAAATCATCAAATCATACTTATATCAAAGAAAATTTAATTTAGTCATATCGTGATATTTGTTGTTGTTGTTACTTTCCTCTTCTTTATTCTTTTCAGCGTGACTTTTTTTTATCCTATATTTGTTTTACGTACTTATTTTTTTTATACGCTTTACTTGACAAAATGTCTTTCAAAAACAATTTATCTCTATCTTCACATAGTAGCAGTAAGGTTGCATACACATTACGTTTCCATAGATTTCACTAATGAAATTACATTGAATGTGTTGATATGCAACGACCTGATTTCATCTACGAAAAAGCCAACGGAGAAAATTTTTGGGCCGGAAAACTTTTTGGTAGTAACTTGAAAATTTTCAACCTAGTCTAGATTTGGACGAAATCGGAGTCAGTGAGTTCTAGGGAAATCTGGTAACAAATAGGAGATCTAACTATGATTTTGATCACATGAATAGATATCTAAGACGTTAAGGAAACCGTGAGATTTCACGAAATTGAATTCGGGCGAGTAGAACTCCCGAAACTGATCTTAGTGTGAACGGATAGTTTCTGAGTGTCATGGGTTGAAGCTGTGTTGTGAAATAGGGGTTTGAAATTCTTAAATTAGCTCTCTGTTTCCGTGCAAGCCGCTAGGGCACTATTATTCCCGCCAGGGTGGGGCCGCTGAACGGGATGAGGTCCGTTGTGGTGGGACAATCGCGATTTAAGTTGGAAATAAACCCCAAAAACATTTTATTCAGCACTTTTCGACTTAGAGAGCTAAGGAACGACCCCAGGTGTTTTCTTGACAGTTTTCCACCATTCTTGAGGCTAAAGGTAAGGTTTCCACTCCCCGAATCCGTTTTTCGATTCGTAGAACTTAGTTTCTTGGGTGATTACTGTTGGGGAAGGGTTTTGGAACTGTTTGGATTGTGGAGAAAAGCCCTAATTTGGATATTGGGATCATGGGGTTGATCTAGGGTTGATAGTGTTGATTTTAATCCGGGTAATTAGACATAGTTTATTAATTCCCGTGTTATATTGATTGTTTGTAGACCAATAACAAGTGGAAAGAATTTGAAAAGGGAAGAATCAAGTTTCTTAGGGGATTCAAGCTTTGTTCGAGATAGATGATGGTTGTGATTTCATGTTGTGTGATATATGTTTGTTCTTGCTTCATTATGATACATGGATGTATGATAATAGTACATTATTGATCACACTAATCGTAAATGAGAATAAACGGATAATTGAATGCCATGAATCATGAATTGATTGTATGATTATAAGAATATACTTGTGATTGTGATTGTGGCTTGTTGAATGGATCAGGTGTTGCGCTTCAATACACTAACTGGGATCGGTTGCCACGTATCGACATAAACATTGGAACGGGTGTCACGATCCAACATACTAACTTGGAACGGGTACCACGTACCGGTACACTAACAGTTTGGGTGTGGGTTCCATGAGAGGGTCATTGACTTGACATAACTGCATATCTTGAGAATTGTGAAATTGTACGTTGTTCGTAAATGATGTTGATATTGTATATGTTCGGTGTATGCATGTTATTATTATGTTGTAATGGCTTATGTATGTTGCACTTAGTAGGATAGCCACATGATCCTACCAGTACACTGTGGTTGTGTACTGATACTGCACTTGCTCTTTCTTTGTTGAGTACAGGGCATCTTCAAGCGACTATTGACAAACCTCGTTTAGAAGACCAGTGATCGATTTGAATTCAAGGGTGAGCCAGTTCTTCCAGGTTGTCATGAGTTCTCTATGTTTTAGTCCACTCCTTTCGGACTCAGACTATTTGTTTAGGGTGTTTGTTTAGTTTCGGGGTTGCTCCCCCTTTTCTTAGACTTGTTGCACTTTAGATATTTTGGTACAATGACTTTCAGGTTCTAGGGGTTGTTCTTCCGCATTAGTTTGGCTAGTTTATTTAAACCGTTGGAGTTTATGGGAACTCTATAATTTCTACATTTAAACCTGCTTTCGTATCTTTAAATGCCTAGTTTTTCGTTAATTTGCTTAGTTGGGTTGTAGTAATGGTTCTCCCACCGGAGGGTTAGTGTGGATGCCAATCACGACGTTCTGAATCGTGACATGATGATTGTATAAACACAGCGTGCGGATAAACTTTTACGGTTTTACCCTTCATAACTAGCTAGCGACCTGGTCATAATTTTGAATCCTTCCTCAAAGTAAGTCCGTTAATGCATATTTAAGGTATTAGACAGATTGATTAATTAAAGACTTATATAATTAAGCACACCTAAGCATGAAAAATAAGTTGTTTGTTAATTAATGAGATTAACTTAACTGTTCATTAGACTTTTCCATGGTATAACAGCAGGTGAGTAGTGTTGTATACAATGAATCTAAAATGTCATCGTATTTTCAATTAATAATAGTAAAATATTAATTAGGTCATAATTAGTTCTTGTTCCCCAACTAATTTATTAATTTCATTTATGGTTGTCAAATCGTGTGCCCACTACGTCCCATATTGTAACTAAGAGAATTTTAACGATAAGGATAATTTGGTGTAACAGGGATATGATCGTAGATAGAGAGATATAGAGGATGAAAGTTGAAGATTAGCAGATAGACGATTGTTATTTTTAAACTTGATTTAAGTATAAATCATACTTGCCTTACTCTGCTTCAAAATACTACTTCCTAACTAAAAATATATTTATGAAATACTCTATTTTAATTATTAGTGATTTGTTACCAATTAAAATTATCTAGATGATTGAGTAAAGATGGTAAAATTCACTCATACTCGATATTTATCCTCTTCATTTATACTCTCTCTTTGCTCACTTTAAATTTGTTCAATTTTGACTTTGCACACCTCTTAAGATCATATTGATTGACGTGAATATTTTGTCATAATACCCATATTATTTGATGTTTATTCTTAATTAGGTCTTGAACATAATTTGAAGAATAAATAATTAATGCTAAGGTAAAATAAAGGAGAAAATGATTTTCTCTTAATATGCTAAAAGTGATAAATAAAAATAAAACAAAAACAAAAATAAATTATTAGATATTAATTCCAGTAATGGATTTAGAGCATAACCTACGAGATCACGAAAATATACTAGTTTTTTTTTGCTTCAAACCTCCCCGGCCCTCTCTATATATTATTAATAATAAATTCACTAAATATATAAATATGTGACTGTAAACTCTATTATTACTATATTATTAACTTTTGATGTGATCTTTGCATGAACCTCTAAACTATATATTCTGAATTTACATCTTATTAACTCCTAGTTGGTACCAATTATATTTTAATATAATCGACCAAAATATGATATATTGGACTATATTATAAGTACTACGTACGTACGTAATTAGCAAACGTGGATAGCCTAGCTTCATGACTCAATCCAATAATTAACAAGTAATAACCATAGACATACACAAGGTCGTATTATGCTAGATTTGGGCATCATAATTTAAAAACTATCAAGAATTAAATAGACTATAACTATTTAGGGATGTCAATTGGAGCAGAACGGATCAAAAATTTTATTTTAAAATATCAAATGAAACATGACATGTATTAGAGTGGATCTAGATTTAAATAACAAAAGAAAAAATGTAAAGAGGCTAAATAGATAGAGCGGACCTGAATCTATACGAGGAAAACAGTTAAATGGAGTTGTACAAGATCAAGCAAGGCAATACTTTAACAAAAGAAGACTTAACCAATTCTGTTCGCCCCGCTCCATTGTCATTCGTACAGCTGTATATTAAAAACATACAATTAATCTCCTCTTCAAAGTCAATGAATTAATTATATTATTATTGAAGTCAATAGCCCATGGGCCAAGCTGGTCCAAGTAAGCAAGCAACATGTTTTGTCTTCTCTTCTTCATTCATTGCATGTGTCCTTAAAGATAAATCAACATCACCTCTTTTATTTTATTTTATTTTATTTTTTAAAAAAAAAAAACTCATAGTTCATATCTTAGTTGTCTAATCATCCCATGCTAATTACTTGGATCTTAAAATAATAGTAATGACATATGTTAAAAGTTGTTGATGACTTTGCTAATGATAAAAGATAGAAGAGGTTGATGTGGTAAGTTGACATGTTATTTTGGTTAAAATGGATAGAGTTTACGAAGATGTGTATTAAAAAAGACAGTTTTTTTCCGAAGTCAAAAAGAGCGAAAAGGATAAATTTGAGTCATTTTTGTAACATAAGAGTATACACTATACACTGATCGAATACTATTAAGAAATTATATATGAATCGATAAAATGAAAAAGATTTGTTACTTTTTTTTTCTCGATATTCGATATCAGCATTAAAGTTTGATTAAATTTAAATTTATGCATTGTAAGATATATTTTTAATGGCGACACTTTCAACTGATTATGCATTGTAAGATATATTTTTAATGGCGACACTTTCAACTGAATTGTTTCTACTCTCCGAAAAAAAACTCAAAATTTCTGAGTAAGAATAGAGGAATATCGATCCATCCACTAGGGGTGTACATGACCGGGTTGGTTCGGGTTTTTCAAATATCAAACCAAACCATTTGTGTAAAATTTTTAAATTTATACCAAACCAAACTAATAAAATTTGGATTTTTTCGGGTTTTTCAACCTTGGGTTGGTTCGGGTTTTTCAAAT
>NW_006239247.1:586460-597846 GCF_000226075.1 Solanum tuberosum | reverse complement strand
TTTGATTTAAGTTTTATTATAATTATCAACATCTATGAACTATAATCTTTATTGGACCATTCCGAATTCTAAGTTTTAAACTTGAAATAATATATTAAAAGATAAAAACTATGAAATAGTATAAGAAATATTTTAAAATTATATCAAAGTAAATATTTTTATGTATAAAATAAAATTTAAAATTACATATATAATGTCGGGTTGATTTGATCTCGGGTTGGCTTTTTTTAGTTAAAACCAAACCAACCCAAATATAGTCGGGTTTTTTTTTCAATACTAAACCAAGTCAAACCAAACCACTAGTCAGATTTTTTTTCCGATTTGACTCGATTTACTGTTTGATTCGATTTTCGGTTCGATTTTGTACACCCCTACCATCCACCATGACTCTAAAAACGGATATTCCAAACAAACTTTGTTACTTGACGAAAGAAGGGTTACGTCAAATTATGAAACTTTCTTTTAAATATGATATCTTGGATTTAATAGTACTTTAATTTACTCATCTGCTTCTACTTATTTCCATTCTTTTTTTTTTTTTTATAAACAATAAAGAGTTGACATGATGTGATGATCTTATAAATATTTGCAGTTGAGCTAGCAAATTAAAACCATGGGGTCTGTTTTTATTTTTTAAAAACTAATTAAAAATATAGGGGTCAAGTCAACCCATAAAATGTCAACTCAAGTTAAACTGCTCATATGAGTTGACTTTTCAGGATCATGTAATTTTATCAATTAAAGGGATAATTAATAACACTTTTGATCTCTCCGTTATTGATAAATTATTATTTTAATCCTACGTTAAGATATCCCACATAAAGAGATTAAAAATAAATATTTTAATTTTACATATATTGAAAGCGAAAGAGATCAATAATGTATATTTTAATTAATTGCAAATTAAATATGCTTAGTCAGATATGATTGAGTTTTTTTTGGGACTAAAAGTGCTGCTAAGTGTTAATACTAAATTAAGAGCTACATTATATTTTATTTTAAATTCAATTGCCTCTAATAAGAAAGTAAACTGCATTAAAATTCACATTATGACGTATTTATATGTGCACATACATATTTGATCTTGTCCAATCTTTACTAAATTGCATGCATCATCAGTTTTTTATTTTTTATTTTGTGAAAAAGAAAAATAAATCCAAAAAATATGTTCATATGATTTGTACGTAACCTTATCGTGTTTTCATGGTCTGAATCTTTAACCTCCTAATCACATTACAATAACTTTACCATTTACTTGTCCAATTAAATAGTAGACTTTTTCTATGATACCTTATGTAACTAATTTTCAATTTAGCTGGTGACTTATTATAATGTCATTTTCAAAAGTACTAAATAAATTAAATGATGATGTTTAATATAGAGTAGTTAATAATCCTTAATTCTGTTTACATATGAAGTAAGAAAAACCGTGTCTTTTATTTTGACTCTATATATGTGCTTGATTAAGTCGCATTAATCTATTGTTTTCAAACTTGACATTTTCTTTAAAATGAAAAAAATACCAAGCATTTGACTTGATTATACAATTTAGATAAGCATATAAAATTATTCGTAAAATACTCTCGTCGTTTAAATTATTATCGTGTGATTTTCAAAAAATAGTTATCTCGAATTACACCATTTATTTCATATTATTTGGTCGATGTTGACTTAGCATACGCTTTCGAACTTTTTCTATTAGAGATGTATTTTACTAAGTTAATCGTATTAATGATATTTTAAATTTTTAAATTTGACTACTGTTACTTTGTATAATTATTTAGTATTAACCGTAGAAAGGGAAAAAATATAATAAAACGCTCCTGATTTTCTTCATTGGACGAGTAAAGTGAAACATTTATTTTAGGTATTAGGGTCCAAGTATTATAGAAGTTCAAAGCATAATCAATTGATTTTCTTTTATCTTTTCTTTTAATGGGGGACGTATGGGCAACGAAAACGGGGAAAGGGATGAGACTTGAACTCTCATCAACAAAGTGTAAGTTCAGATAGTCAATCAACTGAGTTTCTATAATTTTTCAATTAATTAATTTTCCCATGTTATTGTTAGGAATTTCTGTTCTTGAATGTTACAAGCACCTCAATAGAGTATATATTTAATGCGAGTATTTTATTAATGTTGAAAAAATCCGTAATTGTTATTTTAAGGGGTTGGTAAAATTTTGTTTGTTTGTTACAGTATCATACAGAATTTTAAGTCAAAGAGCAGGTGAAAAACATGCTCTAACGGATGCAAAATGGCATAAAAGTATATAAAGAAATATATATTTTTTCTCTGATATTTGGTATATACATCGGGCTCTTCGATTAATTTGAATTATATTGCGTAAAACTACTTAAGGAGGAATTACTTCTATCCAGACTCTTTTCACACATAGAACTTAAACGCGAAAAATATTGTTATTCATTTTACCACTACCTATGATAATATATCTACAATAATGTTTTCCTTGCATAAATGTTTATGTAATGAACTATTTTACGCAAATATTTTAAAAAATTATTTTATTTTTAATGAGGTGGTTAAAATTACATAAATATTCATGATTCATTTTAATCACACATTTTTAAAATCTTTTTTTCTTTTTAAAGTTTCGAATCCAATCAAAAGCCATAGAATATGATGGATTGGGTAATGATTAATATTTTGAAGTCTAAGAGTAAACAAAATTTTATTGAACGAAATTAGAAGTTGCTATATGAAATCCTTCACTTATATTGATATTTATTTTACACATCAAGCATAAAATGTGAAAAATAATCATTGTCGTGAAATTTCAAATAAATTTGTTCTAATAATTAAACTCGGGGATATTCCGCATGTTGTAACGACCTGATTCCGTCGTTAGGGAAAAAGCCAATTGGAAAAGAATTGGGGCCAAAAAACTTTTGAGTAGTAACTTGAGATTTTCTAACCTAGTCCAGAATTGGACGAAATCGGAGTCAAGAGAGTCTAGAGAAATATGGTAATGAATGAGAGATTTAATAATGGTTTTGATTACATGAGTAGATAGCTAAGATGTTAAGGAACCCGTACGACTTTACGGAATCGAATTCGGGAGAGTAGACTCCCGAAACTAATCTTGGCGTGAAAGGGTAATTTTAGAACGTCCTGGTTTGAAAGTGTGTTGTGAAATGAGGGATTGGAACTCAAATTCCAACATTCTGTCTCCGTGTAGGCCGCTAGAGCGGGATTAGTGCCGCCAAAGCGGGGCCGCTGGAGCGGGATGGGTCTCGCTATAGTGGGACAGTCACGACTTAAAAAGGGTAAAACCCCCAAAAATGTTATTTTCTGCAAAAGTTCATCCTTGAGAGCTGAGAAACGATCCGGGGATATTTCTTGAAGGTTTTCCACCTCTTCTAACACTAAAGGTAAGGATTTTACTCCCCTAATCCATTTTTCAATCCGTAGAACTTAGATTCTTGGTTATTTATTATTGGGGGAGGGTTTTTGAACTTAATTGAATGGTGGGAAAAATTCCTAGCTACACCATAGGATCATGAGTTTGGCCTAGGTTTGATAATGTTGATTATAATCCGGGTAATTAGGCCTCGTTTATTGATCCTTGCGTTAATTGTATGTTTTTAGACCACGAACAAGCGGGAAGAATCCGGAAAGGGAAGATTCAAGTGTCTTAGGGGATTCAAGCTTGGATTCGAGGTAGGTGATGGTTGTGATTTCATGTTTTGCGTGATGTATATTAGTAATTACTTTATTGTAATGCATACATGTATGTGAATGAAGCCT
Organism: Solanum tuberosum; assembly: GCF_000226075.1. Taxonomy (NCBI): domain Eukaryota; kingdom Viridiplantae; phylum Streptophyta; class Magnoliopsida; order Solanales; family Solanaceae; genus Solanum; species Solanum tuberosum. The sequence goes on along the minus strand of NW_006239247.1, from coordinate 594,077 downwards.
ATTGATCACACATAATGTAAATAAGTATGAACGAAGAGCTACATGCCATGAATCACCTCTTGTTGTATGATTGTGAGAATATACATTGTGATTGTGATTTGTTGAATGGAGTGGGTGTTACTATCCGACACACTAACTGGGATCGGTTGCCACGTACCGACATAAACATTGGAACGGGTGTCACGATCCGGCATAATAACTGGGATCGGTTGCCACGTACCGGCATAAACATTGGAATTGGTGTCACGATCCGACACATTAACTTGGAACGGGTACCACGTACCGGTACACTAACAGTTTGGGTATGAGTTCCACGAGAGGACCCTTGAATTGGTTTCCATGATAGAACCATTGATTTGTTATATCTACTTGTTATTGAGAATGTGAAATTGTGCATTGCTCCTGAAATGATAATCGATGTGTGTATATATATATTCTGTGCATGTATATGTTTACCTTGTTATAATTCTAATATATGTTGTGCTTACTGGAATAGTCATGTGATCCTATTAGTACACTTTGGTTGTGTACTGATACTGTACTTGTTTGTTCTTTGTTGAGTACATGGCATCTTCAGGCGGCTTCTGATAGACCTCAGCTAGGTGACTATTGAGTGTGATCGGATTCAAGGGTGAGCCAATTCTTTCAGGCTGCCATGAATCTTTCTTGTTTAAGTCCACTCTTTTCGGACTCAGACTATTTGGTTAAGGTGTTTATTTAGTTTTCGTGGTTGTACCCCTTGTCGTTAGTAGAGTTTTGGTGCAATGACTTTCAGGTTCTAAGGGTTAAGACTTCCGCATTTGTTTGGCTAGTTTGTTTAAACCTTTGGAGTTTATGGGAACTCCGTATTTCTTTTGGTAATTTAAACTTGCTTCCATATCTTTAAATGCCTTAGTTTTTTGTTGAGTTGTTTAGTTTGGGTTGTAGTAATGGTTCTCCCACCAGAGGGTTGGTGTGGGTGCCAATCACGACGGTCTGGATCGTGACACATGTAGAATTTAAAACATCATAATGTTGATTATTTAGAGACAAGACCAAAAATATCTAGTAAATGTTATTTATTTTATTAAAAAACACTCTTTTCTAGTTCTTTTAGCAAAAAATTGAAGAAATAAAATAAAAATTTTTTTCCTTCAATTCAAACAGAGAAGAGGTGATTAAGAAATGGGCCTTGCAGTGTTTTGGTGTATAACGGCCCATTTTGAGCCAGCCCAATGATGCAAGTTAGCAAACTTCATGGGCTCCTTATTTGGGCTTTAATGTGAAGTCCACGTAACATTGCCCAAAGTCTTGCATGCTTTATAAATTAAGTTGATTTTTCTTTGTTTCATGAGAAAAAAATTCCACTTATATTATGTAAATTCGGAGTTTAATTTCTTCTGTATGGTGAATACTCTGATAACGGAGATATTCTTGGTAGAAAATGTTTTCCTTTAAACGAGTCCTAACTCCTATGCCATTCAAATCATAATTAGTCAAAATCTTGTATATCGGTATATATCCGATAAAAATTGATATACACAAATTTACAATTATGTCGTTGTATATATCCAACAAAAACATACAAATGACATACACAAAGTATACAATTATGTTATTATATACATATATTTTATATATCGTTTGAACGTATTTTGTATGTCATTATATATCCAATGATACATTAATCATACATTCGACATACAATTACTTTATTGTATATGTCATTACATCTCTCTCTATATTAAAGTAACAATAACAACATATCCAGTGAAATCCCACCAGTGAGGTCTGAGGATGGTAGAACGTACCCAGACCTTACCGCTACTCCGTAGAGGTATAGATCAGTTGTTGTCGGAAGATCCTCGGCTTAAATACAACTATTTCAAATATAAAGAAGAAAATATAATATGTCACAGAAAAACAGTGCAAAGTCTACCCGAAAGGGTGTACAAACACATTTTCCTTGTAACACAAGCGAAGACATATAACACATTTTGTTTCCTGTCATTTTCTTTACTTTTGGCAATAAAGAGGAAATAACACGTAAGGTAGACGTTGCATATATATGTATTTTTTGGTAATATACATCTATTTCATAGCTATATATCCTCTCTCTCTTTAAATTTATTTAGTAACTATCTTTTTATATTTAAAAAATCAGATGACGGCGGGCAAAAGACCAAAATCGCAATACCAAAATTTTTATTTTTAAAATGATATTTGAAATCTATCATACCATGTCCACCTCTATAATCAGATCATCTTTAAGGAGAGTAATATGTAAACGAGGGATAAAGCCAGAGATCAAAGTATATGGGTTCGTTTGACTTTGATCTCATGAACTTTTTACTTGTTTTAGTGTGTAATATGTATAAATTATTAATTTAGAATCTTATTGCTTAGAAAGACTATAGAATTCTGAATTCATAAATTTAAAACTCAATATTTCAACCGACTATTATTATTCATATAATTACGAACTGGCTGAACGATAACTATCAGATCATCTTGAACATTTACTGATTCTATTCTTTTAAATGCACTCTACAATATTCATGAAGCTCGTAAAGTCGCAATTGACTTCAAACTCATTGTTGATTGCTTCAATGAAAATAAAGAACCCCCTAAAACTATCCATATCTCAACACATGACGGAGCTTCATTTCATTCAAATTATCGGCTGGTCATTTCAAAATCGTCTATACATTTAAAGAAAACAACAAAATGGCAGACTCTTTAACAAAGTTTTCCAATTCCTCCTTTATTGTAGATAATATTCCTTATATAACCTGATAATATAAAAGAGTATTTACATTAATATGTATAAACCTAAACTCTCTTTTTTGTGTGTCTATTTGATAGGTTTATATGTCTCTTTCTTTTCTAATTACTTTTTTTGGTCTAATACTCATAATTTTTGTTTTTGGATATTGTATAAAGTAGTTGTTACCACTTGAAAAGTTTCTATTCTTGGACAATTACTCTCGTCAACATACTAATAATTATGAGTATAATCTAAACAAATAAAAGAAAAGAAACTCTTGGTAGCTTGCTAAAGGTATTTTATAATATTTTAATAAATTTAAAATAATAAAATATATTTAGTTTAATTTTATAAATGAGATTTGGATTGTACACACATTTTACTCTTATCTTGTGAAAGTAGAGAGATAATTATTTCTGAAAGACTTTCAACTTAAGTAAAACATATCAAAATTGTTTGAAAAACCGTACAAAAATAAATAGGACATAAAAAATAATAGGAGCATGGCATAGTATTAAGAAGACACAAGGAATAGTAACAATGCATTATTTTAGTAAATCATATCAGTTAATGCTTTTTCTTTATTAATAAATCCAAAATACATTGATTAATTGCTTGATTTTATGTACCCTTAGCTTGCTGGTGGTATAGACTGGAATTTTCTTTTGTATCACCATGGTGGATTTAATTGTAAACACCATAATGATTGATTTTTTTTTTTTATTAATGTAATTTAAGTTTTGTTGCTAATGGTGTAAAAATTATTACTATATCTCAATTAAAAGCTAATTGCATTTAAGTGTGTACACTAAACATATGGTGCAAATGGTTGAGCTAGAAAGGGAAGTTGTTGTAACGCAACTGTTGAAACACGTTTTAGATTATGTTCAAGACGATAAAATCGTAACGCTTCAAAGATTGAACCAAAATAGATAATATCTTAACAGTTAAGTTTGGACAATTAGTTTCAGAAATAATAACTATATCATCAAAGTGAATGATTCTTTCCCTTAGATCTAATTAAGTTTGTTTAGATTAAGTGTATATGATAAACATTTTGTTTCAAAATAAATGTCGTTTTTATCTTTCTAAGAGGTAATTTGATCAATCTTTACCACTAAACTGAATTAGATCGATTCAATATATCAAAATTTAAATATTCAAAAATTATACAACAAGTATTTACTAAATGCAATTTTCTCATATTGATACATTTTAAATATCGATTAAAATTCATATACTTTAAATGTTGAAAAACTAAAACCTACGTTTATAGTAGCGAAATTGGAAATTTCGGTGTTCAAAATTTAATATAATTGTATGAAAAAATAATTTTTAACCTATATATTTTATATACATAGTATAATTTTTTTACGAAAGACATCTGACTGACCACCTGAGCTCTATATAGCTACGTCATTACCTACGTATAATTTGATTTGGGACGGGTGAGTATATAACTTAAACACAATATTAATTAATCTTCTTTACTTAATGGAAATCAATCAACTTTATGTGACTAGTTTTTTTAAGTGGGCACGTAAGTTTGAAATATACTCCAAAATGATTAAATGTTTGGCATTAAAAAAAGCAATAAATTAGCATTTACATGGTACTAAATTTGTCTTAAATCAATTTAATTTTTATGAAACAAGTGGTTGATAGTGATTCTCATGTGGGCTTTGGGACCATATAAATGAAAAATTAAATCATATTAATTTAATGGTACTTTTTATCACCTTAAATAAAGTAAATGACTTTTTATTTTATTTTATCTCGTTGTGACTAAATATTCTTTTGGTACATGTTTTAAAATTATTCAAGAAAATAGTAGAGTACTCATCAGTATAGAGAAAATACATAATTATCCCATTAAACTAAGACCTGTTTTTTAAAAAGATACTTGAACTTTGTGAGAGTCCTATTACCCCCTTTTCCTATGTAGAATGAATTTATTATCCCATTATGTGCCTATGTGGCATGTAGAGTGTAGTTCACTCTCTAATAGCGAGTGAGCTGAGTCAAAACGTAAATATATATTTATTTAAGTATTTATTTAATTAGAAATGTTATTTTTTTCTTTTATTTTATTTATTTTATTGTACTTTCTCCATTTTTTATTATTATTTTTTGCTATCTTCTTCACCAAAACTCAGAAGAATCAACTACTTCTTCTCTGCCTTCTTCAACTTAAAAGACCCATTTACTTCACTCATTTTTTTCCCCTTGTCTTTCTTGCTTCTCTTTGTTCCCTTTTCTTCTTTTGTCCCTTATTTTTTCAAAAACAATAATAATTATGAACCTCCTTTGTTAATATTTTTTTTTTTAAATGTAGTTCTTTAGCATCGATTCAAGAGTATTATTGTATTTCATTACTTCCATCATAATGGAGTTCCGCTGTATAATTGTTTTAATATTGGAAAGAAGATAGTAGATTGAAGGTGATTATTAATTTTCAATTTATAATTTATTAGTAATTTTATTTTGATTTAATAATGATTTGATGATATTAATGGTGGAGATGAGATTATAATAATGGCGTGATAAAAGCTGCTCCGTAGGATTGGTGGCGATGGTGGCCAAGTCGAGGACTTGTAGTGATGGCGGCTGGCTATATGGAGGGCTGCAGCAACAAAGAAGAGTGATGAAGAAAGAAGAAGAAAGAGAAAAAAAAAAAAGGAAAAAAAAGTGAAGCTAATAAAATAAGAAAATATTAAAATTAAAATAAAGATTAAAACTTAAAATTCAACACGTGGCAGATAATAATTGGTGCGTGAGTGCATTTTCTTTTTTGCAATTGAGAGTGACTGAAAAGTAGGATATTTATAATACTTCAAAATTGTTTAAGGGGGTAATAGGATCCCCACAAAGTTCAAGTGTCTTCTTAAAAAACAGGTCTTAGTTTAATGGATAGTTATGTATTTTCTCTTTAGTATATCAAAATTACTTTTGTTTTGTTTCATTGAATTGTCGAGTTATTATTAGGGATGGGATATTTTATTATATTATTACAGATTGAACATATATATATGGCCCATTATAAATTATTAGGTTTTATGATATTAATTATCCTAGCTGTCAGTCTAGTACTCATCAATTTCTTTGTCATATATGATGACAATTATTTTTATTTTTCAGATGTCAAATATCATTAGCAAATAAAAGTGTAAAAATATATGTATCGATTAGTTGACAGATTAGATTAACTATTAAAAGAAGGTATCAAAAAACATACGAGAATCAAAGTTAACAAGATATTCCGTCTAGTCTTGAACCTACATTCTATGACGTCATTTTTCAGAAAATTCGTATAATGAAAGTAATAATTAAACTCTTGCAATATGTAGATAAAGTGAGCTACGATGAATGCGGTGAAATTAATTTTTATTCTGCCCTTTCTTCTTATTTGCTTAAAATTCGAATGAAAGGAAAAAACGAAATAAAAAAAAAATTTCATTCTCATGTCACATAAATAATTGAAATAATAAAACTTTGACGAATAGCTAATTTAATTGAGTGTACCTACTACCTAGTCAATGACTTTGAATAGGTAATCACGAGTGCATAATTTAATTTCACAATTTTAATAAAGAGTAGAAAGGAAAATACTGGTTCTATAACGTGTTTAGGTGAATCATTTGAATAAATCACAATCATTACTGACCAACATTTACACTTTGTTCGAAGGGTTGTTACTGTAACGATCTGTTCCCGTCGTTATAGAAAAGCCAACGGGGGAAAAATTTGGGGCCGGAAAACTTTTTCGTAGTATCTTGAAATTTCCTAACCTAATTCAGATTTGGACGAAATCGAAGACTTTGAGGTGTAGGAAATTTGGTAACAATCGGGTGAAGTAGTTGTGTTTTTTATTTCATGAGGGGATAGATAACTCGTTAGGAAATCCATACGACTTTACGAAATTGAATTCAGGCGAGTAGAACTCTCGGAATCGATCTTAGCGTAAAGAGTATTTTCTGAGCGTCGTGGGTTAGAGGTGTGTTGTGAAATGAGGATTTTGGAATTCTTTAATTAGCTCACTGTCTCGCGTAACCCGCTTTGGCGCTGGATTTTGCCGCTCTGGCAGGCAACTACAGCGGGGTGACGGCCGCTGTGGCGGGCTTGACGCAACTTAAGGTCGTTAATAAACCCCTAAATGACCTTATTTGACACTTTTTGATTTTTAGAGCTAAGGAACGAACCCCAAGCGACTCCAACTCATTTTTCACCATTCTTGAGGCTAAAGGTAAGCTTTTCACTCCCCGAATTCCGTTTTTCGATCCGTAGAACGTAATAGAATGGGTGAATATTGATGGGTAAGGGTTTGATTATAGATTCTATGGTGGAAACAACCCTAAATTGGATAATTGGGATCATGGGTATGATCTAGAGTTCATAGAATTGTTATAGATTCGGGTAATTAGTGATTGTTTATTGATTCCCGTATTAAATTGATTGTTTGTAGATCAAGAACAAGCGGAACGAATCCGAAAGGGAAGGATCAAGTTTTTTAGGGTTTCAAGCTTGTTTCGAGGTAGGTGATGGTTGTGATTCTATGATTATGTGATGTATGTTTGTTCTTGCTTCATTATGATACTTGTATGTATATGAATGTTGCATTATTGATCACACTTGTTATAAATGCATTAGAGGAATGATGAATGTCATGAATCATGACCTAAATGTATGGTCTTGAAGATATACTTGTGATTGTGATTGTGGTGTGTGAATGGGATCGGTTGTCACGTTCCGGCATAACTAACTTGGATCGGTTGCCACGTTCCAGCATAAATATGGCATCGGTTGTCACGTTCCGATATAACATTCGGATCGGGCACCACGTTTCGATATGCTAACTGTTTGGGTTTGGGTTC
>NW_006239247.1:559080-585868 GCF_000226075.1 Solanum tuberosum | reverse complement strand
GTACCACGTTCCGGTATGCTAACTGTTTGGGTTTGGGTTCCATGAGAGGACCGATGATTTGATATAAAATGTGAAGTTGTGAAGTTGTTCGTAAATGATGATAATATTGTATATGTTGATATATATGCATGTGTTTATAATGTTGTCTTGACTTGCTTATGTTGCACTTAGTGGGATAGCCGCGTGATCCTATCAGTACACTGTGATTGTGTATTGATACTGCACTTGGCTCTTATTTTTGTTGAGTACATGACATCTTCAAGCGGCTACTGACAGACCTCGCTTAGGAGATCAGTGATCATCATTCGAATTCAAGGGTGAGCCAATTCTTCCAGGCTGTCATGGAATTCTCTTTCGTCTATGTCCACTATTTTCGGACTGAGACATTTGTTCTAGTTAGTTGATTAGTTCGTTAGATTGGGGTTGCATCCCTTCTTGTTTAGATTTGATTCATTGTTAGATGTTTTGGTACATTGACTTTCAGGTTCTAAGTTATTTCTTCTGTATTGTTTAGTTCTTGTTAGACTTTTGTTGGAGTTTATGGGAACTCCCTATTTATTTCTTTAGTATTTAACTTGCTTCTGTAACTTAAATGCCTTAGTTTTTAGATTAGTTGCTTGGTTTGGGTTGTAGTAGTGGTTCTCCCACCGGAGTGTTAGTGTGGGTGCCAATCACGACGGTCTGGGTCGTGACAGTTATGTATTGTTTCATAATGTATCATATTATATTATATTGTGATATATTATATTGTACTGTCTTGTTTTAATGAATACAGTGGTGTGATAAATTGTATCGTTCTTCGTCGTTGTATAATGTCACACGACTATAATTTGAATGATAAACCTACTAGAAAAGTCGAGACGTGGCAGAGATACTATGAAAAGGTAGGATAAAAGATGAAATATAGTTATTAAATAATAAATAAAGACAAAATGAAAAGAAAGTATTAAGGTAACAACGTGATCACACCAAATCGGTCGTTACATAAAATGTGCCTTTTCATGGTTACCTAACAATGAATTAAAACGATACGATACAATAGAACTTAACTAACAATCAAAACAAACATTGTATTTACACTAATAATACAATACAACGGATAACAACCATCCAAACAAGGTGTAAAGGGTTAGTGGGGTGGGGGTGCGGGATGGTGGGGTTAACTCAAAACCAATAATAATATTTATATTCAATTAAGAAATAGAAATTTTGTGTTTATCAAATTAAATCATTTAACACACAGTTAAAACTTAAATAACGTATATTTTTACTTTAATTCGTAACTTCTAACATTTGATTTTAAGATAATAAATAATGCCAATTTTCTACTCGCTCCGTCCACAATTGTTTGTCAGGATAAGGTCATGCACACCCCTGAAGGAAAATTTAATAGAAGGTGTAATTTGACTAATATAACCCCTATTATACCAAGAATACCAAAAGTCTACATAACTTTTCAATTGAACTACACTATCATTAAGGGCAGAATTGAAAAAAGGTGATTAATTGTTTCTTGATAGTTTAAATTGACAATTAATCTTGGACATCTATTTTTAGTATACCTGCCAAATAATTGTGGACGGAAGGAGTACCATATAGCTCTGTTGGTTTTGTTCTTTCATTTTTAGTGGCAAATTCAAGATTTTAAAGTCATCAATATTATACACATACTCATTTAATGTTATTTGCTTAAAAAATCGAGGTAATTGTTGAAATATATCACACAGTTCGATAATAACAAAAACTCCAAAAAAAAAGAAGACAATAATTAAACTGCTGAAAAAACCATTAGTTTTGTTTTCCATTTTAATGGTTTGCCCATTTAATTTAATTTAATTTTCAAAAAAATAATCAGGGTAATTATTAAACCATACCACACAATTCTAGCAACAACAAAAGCTGAATTGTTTCATTTACCATTTTCAAAAAGTTTTATTTTATGTATAACTAAATATAGAATAAAGACATATAAACTCCACGTTGAGTGTAAAGTCTAGCTAGATAATAATAACAAATACACATGGTGCTTTTCTTGTTCATATCAATAAATACAGATAATATTTCTCCCTTTATTTTTTTCCATTTTAAAATAAAAATAGAATAAAAACAAAGTCATCAATCCCAAAGTTATGTCAGTCATACAAAGTGTCAAACATGTTTATTAATTATTCCAACTTATTCCTGACTAAACTTAATTAGTACTAATCCAAAAGTTATTTTTAAAAAATAATAATAAATAAAATATTACATGTTTAGAATATTTGTTTTCCTCCTATGACTTTTTTATACTTGTTATTATTATCTATGGTTTCTTTTGCTTCAAAGATATCATGTTATTTTCTATTTTTTTCCCTTCTTTGCTTGTTAGGTTTTACTTGAATCAATCGAGAGTTTATTAGAAACAATTTCTCTATTCTTATAAGGTAGAAAAGAAGTTGCATAAATATCATCTTCTCTAAATTTCATATTGTGAAATTTTACTGAGTATATTTTTATTTTTCTTATTCTTTAAATAAATAATTAATAATTTTGAAAAATAATAACTTGTCTATTTATGAATTAATTTTTTTTAAAAAGAGACTAAAATATTAAATTTATGAATTGTGAATATTAAAAAAAATTCTCATTAAATTCTATATATATGTAAAGTATATACATAGAGAGAGTTATATTTATTAATAACAAACTTAAGTAAATGTTTCAACCCCAAAAAAAAAACTTTGACTAAATTTACTGAAATTTATCAAATCTGTAATAACTAATACTTTATATTAAATATAAAAAATTTATACATGTATTGTCACTACATATAACTTAAATGAAATAAATAAAATAAAAAAGGAACTTCACAAACTTCCTTCCTTATAACAAAAGCAATTAACCAATTACCACATCTTTCTCCACTTTCCACAAAATCATAGAGGCGAATCTAGAATAAATTCTGTTAATTTAATCAAATATATATATTTATTTATAACTTATGAACTTTAGCACTGAATTCACCTCTATAAAAACTCGATAATCAAAAGAAAATAAGGCAAAAGATGAGAACTTCTTAAAAACGATGCAACAACAGTAATCTCACAAAATGAAGTACGGACATAAAATATAATATACAAAAAAATCATTTTTAATAAATCCTCGACTCAAAAAAGAAACCAATTCAAAAGAGTACAAAAAAGGAAAAAGAAAGGAAAGTGAAAACAACCTTCTCAAAACAGGAGGTTGGCTAGTACAGATAATAAATATATAACGAACTCAAACAAAAAAAGATTGTATCATCATTAACTCATTAAAAATAAAAATGGTAAAACAGATAATCAAAATATAATATTACCCAAAATTTTTTTAACAAATTTAAATAAAAACTGGATGCTTCATTGATTTATACCCATAATTCATATCTAAAATTACAACCATACTTGACATACTAAAACAAGAAAAAGAAATGTGCAATAGATACTATTAAATAATACTTAAAACTATTTTTTTTCTTTGTTACTACTAGCTAGCTAGCTAATAACTTACCTAACGATACGATACGACACGACACGATGAATAAATGAAACTTGACATTACTATTAATTCTAAAAACTACTACTAGAGTTAGACTCTTTGCAACAACTTTTATCAATCAGTCACTTATGAGTTTCAGATATCAGATGATTATTTCTGAATAACATTTTCTATGAGTTTACATGCTACGTCTTCTTTTCATGATCTTGTTACAACCATTGTTAGCATCTTCAGCATTCCTGAAAAATGAATCGATTTCTTCCTCAGCAACCATGACGACAATCTCAAATCGCAATCTTCTCTTGCACGATGACCGATTTGCCCTTTTCGGTTTCTTAGGAGCACCAGGACAGTTAACAGCTTTGGGAATCTTACATGAAGGAGATTTTGGGGTTTTGCATTCATTTGGAGGAGGAGAGTTGATGTTTGGTGATTGGTTTTCTTGGAAATCTTTTGGGGTTTGGAGGTCTTTAACCATGGTGAAATTAAGAGAGAGAAAGAAGAGAGCGAAAGTGATGGTTTGAAGAAAAGAAATGTATTTTTTATTTTTTGTTTTCATTTAGCGGTCATAATTTATACTAGTGGAAAAATAGTAGGGATGGTTAGATTGCTTACATTTGGAGGAATATTGTGATGGTTAGGAATAAGACAAAAAAGATACATGTCAAGTATCACGATGGTCTGTGAGATTTCTACATGTACTATCATGTGAACCTCTTTTATCTAGCTGTATTTATCTTATATGTTCACACTATTTAAAAAACATTAATGATGTTTTTTTTTTTCAATTTTACCCTTATTTAAATTAATTAATAGAGTTTTACATGATTAAGAAAGAGTTAAGAGTTGTTTTAAAGTATTTATAAAAGGGTAAGTTAGTAAAAATATATTTTATTCTCATAATCAACCTACTAAGGAGTTAGTAGTTACGTGTATCACGTTAGTCTGTGAGATTTCTACCGGTACTATTATTCTTTTGTGAGTTTCCTACTTGAACTATCACTTATTGTTTTTCAAAATACACCTCAAAGTTAATGAGTAGGTTGTCATGTAGACGAAAATTTATGAGCAAATTAAATTGTCACGCGTGTGTTGACGATTGCATTCAAACACTTGATCTAGTCTGCTTCGAGGTGTGTTTTGATAATTGGTGATGGTTCAAGTAGGAAACACTAGCACTTGATAATTCAGTTATTAAACTCACAAAAACGTGATACGATAAATATGTTTTGACCATTAACAAAGAATGTGTATTCTTCGCTTGCGTATATTCAATGTATAATAAAACTATAACAAGTGTATAATTAGTGTTTATACAACATACTAGCAAACAAGGAATGGAGATGAGGGTTCATTATTGTTTTATTATCAAGAATTTTATTGGGTTATTGATAGTGTTGACATTTATTTTTCAATCATATGATATTGATATTTGTAATTTACCGATTCATTTAAATTCACATTATGCAAGTATATTAGAAGGAAAGACGTTTCTATAAGAAATTTCTTCATTTTTAAAGTTGGATTTGAACATGTTATATCTAAAATTCTAAATAAAGATAAATGAATCACATCAGTCACGCCTTATAGTTCTTGGTGGTTTAAACCAAGTTATTATTCTACTTCCAATATATTAACATATCAAACTTTATTATAAAGAAAATTGTTATCATAGGATTAACTTAATTTGATGATACAATAAAAGAATTATACGTTGTCAATACACAAAACATAGATTCTATTTGAAAGAAAATAAACTTTTGGCATGTCATTTAGTTAGTATAGATATGTACAATAAAACAACTGTAGCTACTTAGACTGGTACTCCATCCATCTCAGATTTTTAAAAATAAATATCTTAAATTATTTTTATTTTAAAAATTCAATACAAAATGATTTTCTTTCCATTTTACCTTTACTAGTAATAATACACTAGGTACGTTGTACAAAGACCTTAATTATAAAAGGAAGACAAATAGATAAAATAAATATTCCAAACAATAGAGACAATATTTATTAATGAGATGATATGTTACAACGTAAAAACAAATAAGATAATTGGAAGAAAAACTGTCTAATAAATATTTTATCTCACATTGTTGAGAGCTCATTACATCTTATTCCTATTATTTCCCTAATTACAAAAAATCACTTAAATTTATAGGATCTCAGATACATCAGAAAATCTGTGGTTACATAGCTCACAGATTGTGAATGATACATTACATAATTGAAGGGTGTATCCTAGAAGGAAAAGGATGTATCCTGAGAGAGGATAAGGCGAGAAGGGATTTTTGTAGGGATTTTAGAGATGATAGTAATATAAGATGTATATTTATATAATTATTCCAAAAAAAATTTTATGTAGCATATAAAATACGTTACATATATTTATTAGTTAAGACTTAGAAGTACAATTATTATATGTGTCTCTCTCATATTTGAAGGCATTAATTATTTGCTTATATTATGATGAAATATATATGGTAATTTCTAACTCTACTAATTTCTTGTTTTGTGCTTGAATGATCTATAATTTAACACATCAACTAACTATCTAAGTACTTATATTTTGCTTAATTTAGTGGCTTGCATTAATACAACATAGCTGTGAATTAAGCTCATAGATAAAAGATAGGAAGTATAAAGTACAGAAATCCTACACATTTGGGGACTGAGTACATTATATTTCGAAAGTTTCTCTAATTATAAATATTTCAAAAATTTTATTTACATTTTTTGACTGTTCGATACATTACATTGCTTAATGAGAAGGATGTATTCGAGAGGGAATAAGGATTTATCCGAGAGGGAATAAGGATGTTTGCGAGAGGGGACTGGAGATGTATCAATTATCAACATTGTTGTCAACCATAATTCAGATCCATCATACTTAAAACTTGCAACCATACTTGACATACTAAAACAAGAAAAAGAAAGGTGCAATAGATACTACTACATAATACTTAAAACTATTTTTTTCTTTTTTACTAGTAGCTAGCTAGCTAACTTAGGTTACGATACGATACGATACGACACGACATGATACAATAATTGAAATAAACGAAACTTCACCTTACAACTAATCTAAACAACTTCTACTAGAGACTCTTGCAAACAACTGTTATTAATCGGTCACTTATGAGTTTCAGATATCAAATGATACTGAAAAACATTTTTATGAGTTTACATAGTACGTCTTCTTTTCATGATCTTGTTACAACCATTGTTAGCATTTTCAACACTTCTGAAAAATGAATCAATTTCTTCCCCAGAAACCATGACGACGATCTCAAATCGCAATCTTCTCTTGTACAATGACCGATTTGCCCTTTTCAGTTTCTTAGGTGCACCTGGACAGTTAACAGCTTTGGGAATCCTACATGAAGGAGATTTTGGGGTTTTGCATCCATTTGGAAGAGAAGAGTTGTTTGGTAATTGGTTTTCTTGGGCCATGGTGAAATTAAGAGAGAGAAAGTGAGTTTATATTATTTTTTCATTTTGAGGTCTTAATTTATACTAGTGGAAAAAGAGGAGGCATGGAGGAATATTGTTATGGTTAGGAATAAGGAAAAAAAAATACACGCGAAGTATCACGTTGGTTTTTGAGATTGCTATATGTACTATCATGTGAACCTCTTTTATCTAGCGATATGTATTCACACTATTAGAAAAATGTTTGTGATGTTTTCTTTTTCAATTTTACCCTTATTTAGATTAATAAAATTTTACATGATTAAGAACCTACTAAAGAGTTAGACTTACAGTTGTTTCAAAGTATTTATAAAAGGACAAGTTAGTAAAATTACATTTTATCCTCATAATTAACCTACTAAAGAGTTATAAGTATCACATTGGTCTGTGAGATTTCTACATGTACTATCATGTGAACCTCTTTTATCTAGGGATATCAGTTATGTGTTCACACTATTAGAAAAACTTTAGTGGTGATTTTTTTTCAATTTAATCCTTATTTAAATTAATGAAATTTTACATGATTAAGAACATCCTAAAGAGTTACAACTATTTCAAAGTATTCATAAAAGGACAAGTTAGTAAAAATACATTTTATTCTCATAATTAACCTACTTAAGAGTTATAAGTATCACGTTGATCTGTGAGATTCTTACATGTATTATCATGTGAACCTCTTTTATCTAGCTGTGTTTATCCTATGTATTCACACTCTTAAAAGATGTTAGTGATGTTTTCTCAATTTTGCGTTATTTAAATTAACTAATGAAATTTTACATGATTAAGAACCTACTAAAGAATAACAAGTATTTCAAAGTATTTATAAAAGGATAAATTAGTAAAAATATATTTTAGCGTTGCAAAAAGGTTTAACTATTGCACTAACCTACAACTTAACGCCACTTGAAATTAATGTAGACTGTCAGGGTATCCTCCACTGTCTAGCAAGTGTTCATCCATCCTACTCTAATATTTTGGCTGATTGTAGGGAACTTCTACTTAAATTTGGAAACCCTTCGGTGCAATATAAATACAGGGAAGAAAACCAAGTGGCAGATACCTTGGCTAAGGAGGGGTCTAGACTGAAGGAAGCTAACTCCCTCGTACTTTGGATAGCTCCTCCGTTGATTGTTTCTAGTAGAATAGAAGCAGATAAAGTAGGAACTCTTTATGTTAGCTTAAAAAAATTGTCTTCTACTATAGAAGGTATTAATGTGTATAATGTAAACCCAATCCCTTTTCCGAACGTTACTAGCCATACTCGGCCATTTACTTGTACTAATTATAATATATCATCTTGTTTACCAAAAAAAAATCCTACTAAAAAGTTACTGCTATCTCAAAGTATTTATAAAGGGTAAGTTAGACGACTATCAGGGGTTAGCATTTCATATCTGAACTATTATTAACTATTTATCAAAACACACATCGACTAGCATATGATGTTGCATGTACTACACAAAAAAAGATGCCAAGTGTCACTCCATGTGAATAATTAAATAAATTAATTGAAAATATTCTTTTAAAAGAAAAATTACACTTGAAGTATCATGTTTTGCGAGTTTCCTACTTGAACTATTATAAACTATTTATCAAAATATACCTCAAAATTAATGAGTAAGTTGTCATGCAGACATAAATTTATGAGCAAATCAAATTGTCACGTGTGTGTAGGTGATTGTATTCAAACACTTGATCTTGTATATATGCTTCAAGGTTTGTTTTGATAATTAGTGATAGTTCAAATAGAAAATACAAACACCTGATAGTTCATATATGAAATTCACAAAAATGTGATACGATAAATATGTTATTGACCATTAACTCTTATTATTATTGGGGATCTCAACTATTTTATTTAGTGGGTTAAATATTTTTTGCCCAAGTCGAAATAATGTGTATTACTTGTGTATATTCAGCGTATAACAAAACTATATAAAGTGTATAATTAGTGTTTATATAACATACTGGCAAACAAGGAATGAAGATAAGGGTTCGTTATTGTTTTATTATTACATATTTTATTGGGCTATTGTATAGTATTGACATTTATTTTGTAATCATGCGATATTTGTAATTTACCATTTCAATTACTTCAGATTCACATCACACAAATATATTAGAAGGAAAAACGTTTTCTACAAGAAATTTCTCTATTCTTAGAGACGGGCTTGTACACGCTATATCTTTAAAATTCTAAATAAATTAAAAGTGAATGGATCATATCCATCCCGCCCTATTAGTTAATGGTTCTTTGAAATGTTATTCGCGTATAACTTTAATTGTATATACTTATAATAGAATTAATTAGAGAGATGATATCTTAAGACGTAAATAATATAAGATCGTATAAAAGAAGAATCACGATAGATATTAATTTAAAATGGAGAGATCAATAGATTACATAGCTTTATTAGTTAGTACTTAGGAGTTAGGAGTACAATTACTATATGTCTCTCTCAATATTTGAAGGCATTGATTATTTGCTTATATTATGATGAATAAATATGGTAATTTCTAACTCTATTAATTTCTAGTTTTGTGCTTGAAGGATCTATAGCTTAACACATCAACTAACTACCTAAGTACTTACATTTTTCTTAATTTAGTGTTTGTCATTAATACAACTTAGCTGTGAAGCTCAGAGATAAAATATGATTGCCATGAGGAAAATATCAACATTGTTGTCAATAACATTAATTACAATATTAATTTGGTTTTCCTTAATTTCTAAAGCATTGAATGTAGACTAAACTAGGAAAATGTACTGTGTCAACTTTTATTTTAACAAGCATTGATACTGTTTTCTTTCTGTTTCAATTTATGTATTTTAATTTTTTTCTGGTAATTAATTATTAAAAATTTGATTTAGAATTTAGGGTTTAGGGTTCAGTCGTTCAGAAGTTAGGGTTCGCAGTCTGTTGACAGTTCAAGTAGGTTATACGGACGTTTAACAACATATTGAGAGTTTAGGTCATTGGTTCGGAAAGTCATATGGGGGTAACAACTAGTTATTTAATTTTCTACAAACTTGGCTTATTATGATAATTACAAATTTAATATGCAAATTGTATTATTGTTCATAGTTTGAGTAGCTTAAATTTGATGAAATGAAGCTAACGAATCTAAAAGTCGTACAATCTATCATGGATAAGGTCGATTTGAAACAAAAATCCTTGTGATTCGAAATACATTTTTCTTACTTTTTAAAAGTCTGTATCAAATTAAATTAAGACACCTAAAATTAATAGACAAATATAATATTTATTTTCTACCTACTATTTGTTGCATGAGTGTCATATTTCATTATTATTTCTTGAATTGATTGATAGATATAAAAAGAGCCACTTGCCTTTTTTAAAAATATTCAATCGGACCCCCACTTTTTTTTTCGTCAACTGTTTTTTTAGCTATTGAAAAGTACACTTGACTAGTTTCTTTTTAAATCTATTTATTATTATCATCATGAATATTTGAAATCAAAGTGATTAAAATGTTATTAAAGTGAAAATAATGTTTTAAAAATTTATATTTATAAATTAAAATAATTGTTAAATATAAGTATCAATATGTAATTAAACTTTAAATCATGACCGTTTTACGAGATGAAATCTTTCAATACCAATCCAACCACACAAATTATTTTCCAAAAATCAAAATTCAAAAAATATATTTACTCAACAATTATTATTCAAACTAACCAGCACTTTTTACGACCCAAATGGATATATATAACTCATTTTTTTAAAAAAAGGATTAATAGTAAAGGTTACGATTAGGGTAGAAGGTTAGTAGATAAGAGTGTGTCTTGCTTAGGCTTGTTAGTGTGCACATGTTGTAGTATAAGTCGTACTCGTACTCGCGTACACTGCTTTTTTTCTCGTAGACTTTATACTATTGTTTCATTAAATGTTATGCTTTCTTCATGATTTCGTCTTTCATTACTTAGTTTGGGTATGATGTACTTAAGTCGAGAGTCTTTTGAAAACATTCTCTCTACCTTATGGGATAGTAATAAAATTTACGTACATTTTATTCACCCCAAATTTCACTTAGTGAGATTTTACTAGGTATCTTGTTGTTATTACTTGATTTAATAGTGAAGGAGACACCCTTAATAAATATATATATATATATATATATATATATATGAGACTTTTCAATTATGATATATTTTATTTGAGTGGAGAGTATTTGTAACGACCCGAACCGTCGTTAATTAGGAAAAGCAAAGATTTGAGAAAATTTGAGCCACTGACCCACTAGGGCGGGCCAGGTGCCGTTGGGGAGCTGCCGCCAGTGGGGGTAAGTTGGCACCAGAGTGGGATAAGCGAGGCAGAACGTAAATTACGAGAAATCCAATTTTCGCCATCTTCCTAAAATACCTAAATAAGTCGTAAATACCTTAGAAACCTCAGAAAAGCTGTTCTAAACTTGAGAATGAAGGAGAAGGAGATTTCTAGCGTGGGGATGGCGAAATATTTCAAATTCTTGGCTAAATTCACTGTCACGAACTCGGGGAACTCGAATCGAAGTAAAAAAAACTCTGTACAACTGCTTGGCGTCCAGGTAGGCTAGGTTTTTACAATTGAGTAGTTTTAAATTTGTGCTTACTATGTGATATATGTAAATCAACGGTAGGGTTGTATGTAGACCTTCGTGCACCGGGTAAATTACATGAATAATCCTTAGAGTTCAAAGTATGTGGGTTTACACCTAGTGAAGAGGAATTGATGAGTTGTTAGAAAAACCTAGAATTGCTATCATGGATAGAATTGGGTCAAGAATGAGGACATGAAATCAAGAGTGGAATTAGATTTATGAATGTATGCTACATCCGATAATTGAAGTGATGAAATTGAGGAATTATGATGAATTGTGATTAAACCCTAATAAGAAATCCTAATGATGAACTAGGGTTGAGTATGATCAATTATTATATATGTGATGGGGGACTGAAGAGTAATTCGTAGGTGATGGTTGTGATTCTATGTTGTGTAATGTATGCACGTTCCTGCTTCATTATGATACTTGTGTATGTATGAATGTTGCAATGTTGATCACACTTGTTGTAAATGAAATAAATTAAATATCATTGCCATGAAATCATGACTTAAATGTATGACCCTGATTTAGTATTTGTGATTGTGATGTGTGAATGAGATCGGATTGCCACGTTTCGGCATAACTAACTTGGATCGGATTGCCACGTTCCGGCATAATATGGGATCGGATTGCCACGTTTCGGCATAATCATGGGATCAGCTGCCACATTCCGGCACACTAACTTGGGATCGGTTGCCACGTTCCGGCATGCTAACTGTTTGAGTTTGGGTTCCGTGAGAGGACCAATGATGTGATATAAATGTGAGTTATTCGTTATTCGTGTACTTGTTGACAATATTGTATATGCTTGATATACGTTTGTGAGTAAAGTATTGTATTGGTTTGTTTATGTTGTACTTAGTGGACCCGTGCTATGACGATTTTTAGTTGGTTGTTCGTGGGTTGTAATGGCGAGAGTAGAGATAGTGTATGTGAAGGAAATTGTTGGATGGAGTTCACCTTAGGGGAAAGGAGATTGGGTTAGTGTTAAGAAAGCTTGAATCATTGTCTTATGTGACTATGGTTGGTAATGCGACGAGGAAGTAAGGTAGAATGTGTACGGTTAGTTGATTTGGTGGTTTGTACTTGAAAATTTTCTTACGTGTTTAGAATGGTTAAGCTATGATCAAGAATCCGGTAAGTGGGTTGATTAAAAAGGGGTTAGTAGTTAGAATGCTAGTGCGATTGGAGGTATTTCAATGAAATGGGTGTAGGTAGAGAAGCGAGTGGTTTATTCCATGATCTTACTAGTTGGTTTCTTATGTTATGTGGTGGGCGTCAGGTTGACCGATGATGCCTACTAGTACGTGTGTTTTGTACTAATACTACTCTTGCTATGTCTTTTGACATAATCTGGATGCAGGATTGGTGACGTTTCATTAGGTGAAGACGAAGAAAATCTCCAACAGCTTCTATTTTGCCTTCCGCATGGTGGGAGCTGTGTCTTTTATTTATCTTGTCCAGTTATACTTTTAGTAGCCCTTGTACCTGTTTAGACTAGATCCATTGGGAGTTGTTTAAATTACCTTACAAGTTAACTAATAGTGTGTCTAAAGACGTTATTAATAGAATTATAGTGTTGTATTTATCCCTGTTTTCTTAAAATTCCGCATGTTTTTACTATTGGGATATGAGGGTTCTCCTACTTAGGTGTTAGAGTGGGTGCCCGCATGGCCCGATGGGTTGGGTCGTGATAAAATGATATATTTACCTTTATAAAGTAAAAATAAAATTATACATATATACATTATTTTTTTTATTTCTACGTATAAAACTATATACGTAGGTCGTGAATATATTATTATTGTATTACGATTCGAGCGTAATGAAAGGTAAAGTCCTAATTTAACAATTCTTTATTTTTACCAAGAAGGATAAAACCAAAAATAAAAATAAAAGAATTGGGTGGGGTGGGGTGGGGTGGGGTAGGGGTGTGATTGCAATGTCACTTATCTGATTTCGAGGAAAACGACTTAACGAGGGTACTAATATCTACTTTGGGCAACTCACCACGCAATATTCTTTCCGCGGTCTAAAATTATTTATCGTAATTCTTTTTATATGGTTGTATTTAAGAATAATTTTTCATAATATATCATTAAAAAATTATTATTTTTATTATTAAACTTTTGAAAAGTATTAAACACGTATTACGTAAATTATGGTATTATTATTTTTTGTAAGTGTATTTATCTCCGGATAGACCTCCTTGGGTAGTCACTAAATTGATGTTTCAATACATTTTTTTTTATTTCATTAAACTTTTTTTAAAAAAAAAAAGGAAAAGTAGGGACATTAAAACATTATTAGAATTCAGCATGATATTAATTACAAAATTCTTTGTGTCCGTTAGGTTACACGCAACAATATGATACGGCTGATTTATATTTATGACTTTGTTACTATGGTTTTCCCCCCTTCCAATCTCGAAAAATAAATTACGAAATAAAACAGAACTAGAATTGGTCGAATATCATATAAAAAAATATTTTTTTTCTCCCGTACAGTTGATATAGGACTTTAATAAGTGACGAAGCTAAAACTTTCATTAAGAGATATCAAAATGTGTAGTATACATACGTATATATAAAAAAAATTACCTAGCTACACAGTCTATGTATTGTTTCGATGAAGAGATATCAAGAATACATATGGCTCTTCCACTGAGCACATCTAGAACTAGATACCTATAGCATGAACAATATAACATGGATGTTCATTATTATCGGGTAAACCAACTATTGGGATATGTATGGTCCTGATACATACAATGATTAAACAAATAATTTCGAACCTAACTCAATCGTGAAAGCTAACTCATTAGATGAGATTGTCGAAAATCATATAAAAAGACTGATTTTCCCTCCCACAACCAACATGAGACTTCAATATACGTCAACCAACACCTCTTCATCGGAAACTACATTGTGCAGCTAAAATAAAAATATTTTTTATGTATATATTACATATTGACACTACCTCAATGACTTTTATACAATTTTACTTCTTTATATTTTGAAACTTTTAAATAAAAATTTTGACTTCGCAACTATCACTATAGTGTGTTTGACACCAATTAGTACCAATAATATGCATGTGTGTATAATTTATATGTCAACTCGTGTAACATGCTATAACAAAAGGCAGAAAATATATGGCAAATGGAATTAATTGATAATTTAAAGCAAGGAGTTCATATCTCTGACGAAAAAAAACTGATTATTTATTATTAGTAATTAGTAATAATAAATATATATCACTCCAAGTGGGGTCAATTTCTTGATAAAAATACTGCAATCCATTTATTTATTTATTTCCTATAGACTAAAAGAATTTAAGTTTTGAATTTTTACCTGAATAAGTTTTTTTAAGTCTTAATTATCATTCTTTAGGCATGTTAATTTTATTTAATTACAAAATATTGTAATATTGTATATACCAATTAAAGCAAATGTAAGATATTAGGCTTATGTATTATTGGACATAAATGATATACACACATTTTATATATACATATATATATATATAAAATAACATAATTGTATGTTTAGACTAAATTCTATATAATAAAATGTTGTTTATATGCAAGTTGTATGTTTTGACCGAATTGTATCTATTTTGTAAAAGAACTTTTGCAACTATAGAGATCACTCTCTTTTTTTCTATCGAATACGAGGCTCGATTAAATTTAAATTTTGTATTATAAGTTTAAAGTTTGAGGGCGACATTCTCAACATGATTTTTTTTAATTCTCAATATTTCAAATCCAAAATCTTTGATTAGTAATAAAAATTCTCAATCATCCTACCACGACTCGTACTGGTACAAAGTCACTCTCAAACGTGCATAGGATACCATTTTGATGGAGCCTTCAAGACTATACTCCACCTAACAATAACAAATTTCTCTGTTTATTTATAAAAAAAAATAGGATAAGTGTTTTTGGTTGAGCTTACCGAATAATTATATACCCACTAATCCCTCCTAAATTATGAATCTTTCTTATCTATTATTTAATCTTTTTGTTGGTTTTCAATATTTCGCCAAACTTGAGTTAGTAAATGAGCGAGTTAAATAACTTGATCAAAATTAAATAGGTTAGGTGATTAATCATATTTTTATGAGTGTAGAGGCGAAATCAGGATTTAAAGTTTTTAAGTTCGAGATTCGAAATGGTTTTAAATATATATATATATATATATTATTTTATTTATTTTTTAAGATAAATAATATAGAATTTGGACTAAAATTACTGAATGAGACCAAACCCTAACCAGTATTTTAGATCTGCCATTGCATGAGCGAATTTTACATCCTTGTAAAAGTTGGTTTTCGTCTATTAGAGATATCGAGTTGAATCTTGGAAACTAAAGTTCCTTTTAATAAAGAGCAAGCACTAACTTATTAATTGTAATTAATTGTGTACCTCAAATGAATTAATGCAAACTCATAAATTACTCTTAGACAAATGTCCCAATGATTGAGTGGCAACAGTAGATAAACTTCTAAAATTAAAATAACAGTTAAAATGACAATTATTTTTGGGATCAATTTTTTGAACTAAAATTGAAAGTTAAAATGGAAAAGAAAAGCATGCTATAATAAGAATACAAAAATATTCTAAAATTATCAGTAAGAATACAACAATATTCTAAAATTATCTAGTTTAACTATCAATTTATTTATTGTTATCAAAGTTTGCTTAAGATTAATCTGAAACTTAGGATGTGTTTCGGTGGGGAGGAAATCATTTTCTAGTAAATATTTTAAAATCTTTTCTTGTTCGATTGGTTAAATAAGTTTCAGTATTTTATATTGATTATATCATTTTTCCCCTTACACAATTATCTTCAAGCCTTCATTTCCATAAATCAATCCATAAACGTTGATTATAATCTTGTAATAATAAGTAACTAGCCTATAATTAACCTATATATTTTAACTACCACTTTATTCCTTGCCATCACTAGTTAAGCATCCCAACTTTTTATCATACTTTCTTTATATAGATATTTCATTTCTTTAGGTTGTCTTTGTGTATCATGTTGCTAAAGAGAGTGAAGAGAGAGAGAGAGAGAGAGAGGAGTATTTGACCATATTTTCAATCTTTTTTGTGGCACTTGCCACATGCATGAGTTTTCTTGCTCTATTCTGTTACAAGTTATTTAGGGTGCATGTGGGTTTGGTATGAATAAAAATATTTTCCATAAAAAAAAAAGTAACTTTTGAAAATTTATTTTTTGATGTTTGATAAGTAAATGAAAATTAGTGTCTCAATAATATTTATATATGTAATTTTGAAAAAAAATATTAAAGATAAGAGGGAGGATGGGTGGGTTAAAGGATAGAGGTGGGGACAAACACAAAAACAAATTCAAGATTTAAGTTCTAAGAATTCAATCTTTAAGCCTCAAAGTTGGAGGTGGAGGATGCTAACCATCCGAACAACCTCCTTTCATCTAGTATTTACTGATACTATCATAAATTCTTACACATAATTTATGCTTCGAATAAAAATATTGAGCTCAAATGAACCCCAACATCAATACATTGGATTCGCCCATGAAGAAATAATAATAAATTTAAAATGCCACTTATAAAAAAACAATTCATACTCCCATTAAAATTGTTTTCAATTAATCTAGCTAACAAATCGAACATAAAAAAATATTTTCCTCCGTGCCAAACACATTAAAGTAGGCAATATTTTGCATGTGGGACACTATCATGAATCATAGTATACATATGATTCATCACCAAAAGACATAGGAGTAATGAGTAGTTATCTTATTACATGTGATATGGGCTGTACTTTGCTACAATGATTAATTAGTCATCTTCATTTTCATGTCTATTGCACATGTGGTAGTTAGAAACAAATCATGATCCTAACATATTTTGAAATAGTTATATGTATTGAAAATGTATTTTGACTTAAAATTAAACATTGGTTATAACCATTTCTTCAAAGGTATTTATTTGTAATTATTTATAATTATCTTATAAGTAATCAAATGATATAAACATATCTTTACTTTACGTTATCGCATAAAAATTGTACTACTAAAGTAGTCAAGTAATGAAGAATTACCATAGCAAAATCAATTTAGTAATATTTCATAGGTTTTTTCTGTCCAGATGTAAATAATTTATATCGCTATAGACATATTTGCTTAATTTACTAAGCATCTATTTCAGTTTGATTTTGAAATCACAATTTTTCTCCCACAAATAAATAGAAGTACGTAGTGATAGAATCAGAAATTTAAAAATAATACATCTGAAATTTAAACATGTGAAAAACAATTTAGAACCACGTCTTTTCGACGTATTACACTAAATTTTTCTATTATATCAAGGAAATTCAACAACTAATATATTTAAGTTTTTATTTCAATATTTAAATTTATAAGTTGGCTTTAGATTGTAGAAAACAAGACCAAATGGGTCTTCCCATCTAAGGATCCATTTTTGCTATTATTTTCAAAGACATAAAGATGTAATACATACAAGAATCCCATCTCAAAATCTATCTACTCATAATTTAATTATGGGACAAGATTTTTTTTTCTTAAAAAATTGTATGGATGTAGTATGGTGTATGTGGATTGGAGGTGGGTGGATAGGAGGGGTGTATCAAATATAATTAGATCAGATGCAGATTCATTATTTAAATTTGACGTAGATATAATTCAATTAGGAGAATTTTCTTAGGAACTAATTATAATTACATGCAGGGAATATATAGACACTCAAATCAATAAAAGAAAAAAAAAGTAGAGAAGGGATTTATTTTTTTCTTGGACAAAATTATTAAAATACCACTATTTGCTTGACAGCACAGCTTGTTTTTTTTTTTTCTCTGGGACAATTATTAAAGCACATGAGTATTAAATCTTATTATATGTCAGTAAATTGTCGAAGTGACAAGTGCGGCTTATTAAAGTGGCGGAGCATTGATTATTAATTGATAAAATGAGGGTCTAAGTTATATATTAGAAGATAAATGAGAATATTATTAATATTTGTGATGAGGGTTCTATAATTTCAGACTTTATCATGTTTTACAGGATTTACCCCTTTTTTATAACGATAATTTTTTGTTAGACTCATTATTTTCTATGGCTTGTGAAAATAAAATCGAATCTCTATTAAGTCGATTATCAAAATTTAACTCTTACAATTAAATTATATAATCACTTGGAGTAATTGATTTTCTTTTCTCTTTGAGATTTTCTTAAAGGTGTTATTTGTGGTTCATTTGTGTCAAATATTTGTGCGTTAGTTTCCCTTTTAAGTGTTTCATATAATATTGTAGACTTGTAGTATTTCTAAAATATTTTTTAGTAATATTATAATTTTATTATAAAAAATTAATTAAGCATGCCAAGTAAAATTCAACAATTCCAAAATAGGTCAACATATAAAAAAAGATTAAAAAATTAAAATTCAAATTAAATAGTGATGTTCAAATAAAATATTCAATAAAATTTTTAAATGGGAAGATGGCTTGTTTTGGCATCCATTTGGAGCTGAAGAAAAAAACAAAATTAAATGATATAACACATGGAATAGTCCATTTTTCGTATTATTTTCAAAGACATAAAGATATAACACATAGAATAGTCCAATCTCATGTCAAATCTCTCTATTCTTAATTTTGTCAAGCATGGGAAAAGATATTTTTAAAATTGTATGGATCTAGCTATAATAGTATATCTATATGAATTTCTCTTTGGGTTGGTGGGGTGTGTGGATATTATTCTGTCACGACCCAACCCATCGAGCCATGCGGGCATCCACTCTAATACCTAAGTAGGAGAACCCTCATATCCCAAACTTTAAATATGCGGAAAAATTAACGGAAACGGACATAGATGAAACTTTATATAACATTTTTGTAAAAACAAGAGTTGAAAACGACTTAAGATTAAGACTCGTAAGAAATAAACACCCCAGGGATCTAGTCTAAACAAGTACAAGAGCGACTAAGAGTACAAACTGGACAATATAATAAATGACACAGCTCCCACCATGCGGAAAGGAAAAGTAGAAGTTGCTGGAGATTTCTTCGTCTTCACCTAATGAAACATCACCAACATGCATCCAGACTATGTCAAAAAGACATAGCAAGAGTAGTATCAATACAAAACACACGTACTAGTAGGCATCATCGGTCAACCCGACACCCATCACGTAACATAAGAAATCAACTAATAAGAACGTGCAACAAGACCACTCGCTTCTCCACCCTTACCCCAGAATTACACTAGTACCTTTACCACCGACTACCTTCTCCGTCAACCTGCTTACTAGGTTCTTGATCATAGCTTAACCATACTAACACATAGAAAATTCCCCAATTTCAACTACAAACATCCCAACTAACCGCTCACGTCACACCCTTACTACTTTTTTATATTACCCAGACATAGCCACATAGAACATCACATCAAGCTTCCTACTACCCACGAACCCTTTCTCCAAAGTGGAATCCACATAAATACTTCCATCACGTACCCCCCCCCCCCCCCCCCCCCCCCCCCCCCCCCCCCCCCCCCCCCCCCCCCCCTCACTCATTGCCATTATAACACACGACACATTTTACCTAGTCATTAACAACTCTTGCAACGTTCACTCCCCACTTACTGTATAACTCCACCTCAAGGTACATATCAAGTTACTCAACATAGAATAACAATCTAGCATAAGTCCCCATAACCATAAACAACTCCGGTAAATACAACATCAATTATCATTATGAACAAGGTACTACTTCACAATTCTCAAGGCCTACAATAATGTCAAGTCATTGGTTCTCTCATGGAACCCAAACCCAATCTGTTAGCATACCGAAACGTGATACCCGATCCAAAGATTATGTTGAAACGTGGCAACCGATCCTAGTTAGTTATGTCAAAACGTGGCAACCGATCCAAAATCACAATCACAAGGCATATCATCACAATCATACAACAAGAGATGATTAATAATATATAGTTCTTCATTCATACTTGTTCACATTATGTGGGATCAACAGGTTTCGTTCACATACAGACACGTATTACAATGAAACAAGAGCAACCCACAACACACAATTATAGGATCACAACCATCCCAATGAACTACTCATCGACGAATCTCATGTAGACATTAATTCAACCCTACTTAGATCTAGTTCACAATCTAAGGCTTCTTCCTAGGGTTTAGTCGTACTTCGTTCGGTGAGCGAAGGCCTACGCATAATTCCTACTATTGAATTACATATATTACGCAGTGGACACAGATTTATAACTACTCAATTCATAAAACCTAGCCTACCTGGGCGCCAAGCAGATGCAAGGAGTTTGGCCTTTGATTCTTGCTTCCGGAACTCATGAGGGTGATCTTGACCGGAAATCCGCAATCCGTCGACATCCTTTCGCTAGAAATCTCTCTCCATCTTTCCCAAGCTTGGAGCAGCTTTTTGTGGGTTTCTAGGGTGTTTTACGACTATTTTAGGAAGAAGAAGGAAATAAGGATTCATGTTATTTACATTCTGCCTCGCCTATCCCGCTTTGGCGCCAACTTACCCCGCCTTGGCTCCGCCGCCCTAGCGGTAACTAGCCCGCTCTGGCGGGACAATGGCCTAGAATTTTCCTGGATTTTTTATTTTCCTAAATAACGACGGTTCGGATCGTTACATATTCAATCGAGTTTAAGTTAATTCAGCTCTCTAATAATTATTTACTTGATTCAAAAATATTTTATAGAAAACGATGATTTAAACAGAGTAATATTTCTGTCTATAGAAAAAAAGTTAGAGATAGAATTCTGGTACAATTTATTCTTTTCAACCCTATTTAAAGAATTGTCATTGTTGATCAAAAACTTAAATTCCAGTCCAAATCGTGACCAAACTCAAAAAATATGATAATAAAATATTACTTTCTGACATATATAAGATTAAAAGAAAAATATACGAATCTCTATTTAATTAGCTGATCGAATTTATTGTTCGCTTTTTGTATCAGATAGACATACATAAATTATAAATCGTTTACATATGATTATATATATGTATATATGATAATAAAAAGTAATGCCTTCATAAGCAAAATGTGTACCTTCGAAAAGAAATAATATAATACGTAAATCTAAATTTAGTTAAATCTCAAAACGAATACGAAATAAAATGTCAGTGCACATTGTGTAGTTGTGTTCTTATTGATAAATACAAATTCTCTGCCCATCCAACTTTGTTGAGAATTTAAAACTAAATTATGTCAGATCCCAAAGTTATGTCAGTCAACTTAGTACTGATCAATGAAAAGGGGTTGTTTGGTTTAAAACAACAATATTTTATGATAAGAATGATAAAATTAGTTTATAAAAATATAATTTATTTAATTGATTTATGTTTGGGCAGATTGATAATCTGGTTTTCTATTTGATTAATAATTCGTTTTGATTTGTTCAATTCACTTTATTTATTAATTAGGTTAATATACGGTTTAAATTGACACACGACATATAACATAATATTTTAGTGTGATCTCATAAGTGGTATATGAGAAACGTGTGGTGTCTTCAAATTTTGGTGTACTCAAACTTTATCCCTATATTAAATGAGATAGAGATATTTTCTTTCAATAAATCCTCAACTTGTAGAAAGACCTTGTAAAAATATTATCTTGTTTTATATGATAAATATAATCATACTTGAATATTTATAAAAGAACATATTAAGTTGATAAAACTTTATAAGAATTGAGCGGATTTGATTATAACTTGTTCTTTAATTCAATTTATTTTAGCCCGCGTTACTTATTATTAACTCAACTCATTTCGTCCGGTCCAAATTCGGTCGAATCCATACATGGAATACTTCTACATATATGAGATATATTACACCAAGATTTTGATATAATAATAATAATAATAATAATAATAATAATAATAATAATAATAATAATAATAATAATAATAATAATAATAATAATAATAATAATAATAATAATAATAATAATAATAATAATAATAATAATAATAATAATAATAATAATAATAATAATAATAATAATAATAATAATAATAATAATAATAATAATAATAATAATAATAATAATAATAATAATAATAATAATAATAATAATAATAATAATAATAATAATAATAATAATAATAATAATAATAATAATAATAATAATAATAATAATAATAATAATAATAATAATAATAATAATAATAATAATAATAATAATAATAATAATAATAATAATAATAATAATAATAATAATAATAATAATAATAATAATAATAATAATAATAATAATAATAATAATAATAATAATAATAATAATAATAATAATAATAATAATAATAATAATAATAATAATAATAATAATAATAATAATAATAATAATAATAATAATAATAATAATAATAATAATAATAATAATAATAATAATAATAATAATAATAATAATAATAATAATAATAATAATAATAATAATAATAATAATAATAATAATAATAATAATAATAATAATAATAATAATAATAATAATAATAATAATAATAATAATAATAATAATAATAATAATAATAATAATAATAATAATAATAATAATAATAATAATAATAATAATAATAATAATAATAATAATAATAATAATAATAATAATAATAATAATAATAATAATAATAATAATAATAATAATAATAATAATAATAATAATAATAATAATAATAATAATAATAATAATAATAATAATAATAATAATAATAATAATAATAATAATAATAATAATAATAATAATAATAATAATAATAATAATAATAATAATTCTTACTAATACCTTTTAATCTTTTTATTTCAATTTGTTTGTCCTACTTTCCTTTTTAATCCGTTTTAAAAAATTGTATCTTTTCATTTTTAGCAACTCTTTAATTTCAAATTTTCACGTGGCATATTTAACATCACAAGATTAAAAATTCTTCTTTACTTTTTTAATTCGATGTTAAGTTAAAACAGAACAAATGAAGAAAAATTTAGATACGGGATAAATTTAATAATTGACCTAATTCTTTGTACCAAACAACCGGCCTCTAAATACTTTAATTACTAGCTTACACCAACTTAGGTTAAAAGAACAAAAATTAAAGATAATTAATTAAGTTACAAACTCATCAAGGTCCATCTTCCTTCCTTCTAACTAAAACAATTATTAACTAAACATATCTAACTTTTACACTAATAAATAATCTTTTTATAACCTATTTAATACTCCTTCGGTTCATTTTTGCTTGTTCAGTATTTCGAAAATAGATTTTCACTTTTACTTGTCTGTTGTAACATATCAAGAAAAGATAAATATTATTTTCATGTTTTACCATCAACATTAATTATGTATTTTCTGAATCATTTTTCAAGACTTATGACTATACATTAAATTATTATTATTATTTCTTAAAAAGCGTGCAAAGTTCAAAATAAACAAGTAAAAATGAACGGAGCACATCACTCACCTCAATCCTATCGAGTTGACTAATAAGTAATTTCTTAACAAGAAACCTTACTGATACCAATATAGTATATATATACGGATTTAATATCAATTGATCGAAATTATCAGCCTGATATCAATATAGTATATGATACTAATATAGTATCAGTTAAACGAAATTAGTTGTGAGGGTATATAGTATAATTATTTAAATTATTTAATACGGTATAAATATAAAGGGGTATACGTTTTGTAATTATTTTATTTTTATGGGGTATTTGCTTAGTTTCCCCATTTCAAAAGTCTTGCCCAATATATTTAAAAGGGCCTTAAAAAATTCTAGCCCAATCTAGCCCTAAGTGGGCTGCAGGCTGACCCGTCAATACCCGTGCAAATTTTATTTTCTAAAAAATTATGAGATCATTATTTTTTGGGAGGAAAAAAAATGTTTAAATATTAAATGTGAATAAAAAATTATTACTTTTAAATTATTAAAAAAACGAAGGGTCAAAATATATTTAAAGTATTTTTTTTTAGATTTCTACATGAAGTATCAAGTATTATTTTTTTTACCTGAATTATTATCAATTATTTATCAAAACACAACTCATTCATCAATTGTTCTTTTCCCAACTTGATACATCATTGTCTGTCAGATAAGGAAATGGAATTGAGATGTGTTTCGATATATTTGATTGTTAATTTATTAAAAATGTAAAAAAAATAAAAATAACTACTCGATGGCTGGGTAATTGGTGCTCCCACCTTCCGCGTGAAAGGTGACGAGTTCAAAGTCACCCAACCTCAAATTTTTAGTTCTACAAACACTCACGTTCAGAAGATGAAGATAACGAAGTGAGAACTATGGACCGACAAAGTTAGTCTAAAAAGCTTTTTTTTTGTTTGATGTATCATATAAAGTTATATCATAAAGAAATAAAATTTTATTTAGTATTTAAATCAATTATTAATTATTACTTTTTAAAGAATTGAATTATGCTCTGTTAGCTCATTTCAACTCAAATAACTAATGAATCATTCAAACCACTTTAATCCATTCAAATTAAATTAAATCCGCCTACTTAATTAAAGAAGTAAATTAGATTAGTGAGAAAATAAATAGGCTACATAGATACTTCAATGATTTAATTTAAACATATAATTCAGAATTCAGATCTGAATTATATCAATTGTATTAAACTATATAATATATATTAAATAAAAATAAAGACTTATGTATCTTACAAATTAAGTACTCTAAGAAGATCGATCGTATAACTTCTTCTTTTTTTACAAAAAAAAAACAGATTTCTGGTGAAAACATCAATCTTAAAGCACGTGACCTTCTTAAGATGTGCACGAACAACTGTAGACACGACTTATCGTCTAGACTCTTGCCTCAAATTACGCGATCTTCCAATTCAACTACTTTAATCATTTCCGAGCACCTCGTACCTCAAATTAATCGATTTGATCATTTTCGAGCACCTCATATCTTTTTCGAAGCGTTCGAAGACGCAACGATATCATCATCGAGAATTCTGAAAAATGATTCAACCTCTTTACTTGCAACAATTTCAACAAATTGTAATTTCCTCTTACATGACGAAATTACCCTTTTGGGTTTTTTAGGTGCAGCTGGACATTTGAGAATTTTTGGGATTAAAAAAGGGGAAGATTTTGGGGTTTTGCAATCATCTTTATTGATAATAATATTAATATTATTATTGATACATCTTTGAGAAGAATTGATATTTGGTGAATTAATTTCAAAGAGATCTTGTGGAAATTGTAGATCTGTAGACATGATTTTTTTTTTCTTGGATAGAATTTGGAAGTTTTTTAGAGAGAGAAAAAGATCTATAGAGAGAGAGGGGTAATAGAAAAGTTGTGTGTGGACAAGCTATGTGAGGTATCTTTTTTTGTTTTAGGGCAATATATATACACACACATGGGGTGGGGGTAAGGGGATATGGGAAAATGAAAATTTTGGTATTTGATGGACATATGATATTTAGGTCTCGTCTGGCCATAGATTTTGAAGTCGAAATTTAAAATTTTGAATTTTTTGAAATTTGAAATTGTGTTTAGATATGTATTCTATGTAGAAAAATTTGAAATTTTGTGAGTGGAACTTTGAAAACTCCAAAATTGTTTGAAATTATTTGAAGAAAATCTGATCAAATAGATTTTTGAAGATAAATCATCATAATTTGATCCAGAAGTTATGGTCAAATGCTAGTGGAATTTAAATTTTAGAAAAAAATTGATATTCAGTATTTTAATATATATATATATATATATACCGTATTGAAATATATACTATAGTAATATACACAATACGCGTAATTTAAATTATAAATTATTATAATAGTTCTAAAAAGTTTCTTTCTTTACATTTAGTATTTATGTATTTTTATTTTTTTACGAGGATCTTCTCATAAATAGTCAAGCAGATTTATGATTTACTTTTTCTAGTTGGTATACATAAATATACACTAATTATATATGAGTATACACAAGCGTTATACATATATTATAATTCAAGTTTAGATTATAAACTTAATATAATAGTCCTAAGAAGTTTCTTTCTTTACATTTAGCATTTAGTTTTTTTTTTTTTTTTTTTTTTTTGAGGATCTTCTCATAAATAGGCGAGCAGATTTATGATTTTTTTTTTAATTCGTATAATATATATACATTGA